>NW_027275142.1:0-67079 GCF_030028105.1 Mobula birostris
GGTGAATCTATGGGATGTGCGCGAAAAGACAGCGATATAGGGGAAGTTATGAGAGGTGCGTGAAGGCACAGCAATATAGGGGATCCTATGGGCGGTGTGCAAATACACAGCGATATAGGGGACGTTATGAGATGTGCATAACAATACGGCGATATTGGGGAAGTTATAAGAGGTGCGCAAAAACACGGCGATGTAGGGGAAGCTATGAGAGGTGAGCAATAACACAGCGATAAAAGTGAATCTATGGGATGTGCGCGACAAGACAGCGATATAGGGGAAGGTACGAGAGGTGCGCAAGGCACAGCGATATGGGAGAAGGTATGGAAGGTGCTCAAAAACAGGGTGATATAGATGAAGTTATGAGAGGTATGCGAAGGCACAGCAATATAGGGGATGCTATTGAAGGTGCGCGAAAACCCAGTGATATAGGGGAAGACATGAGAGGTGCGCGAAAACAAGGCAATATAGTGGAAGTTATGAGAGGTGCGCGAAAACAGGGCAATATAGGGGAAGTTATGAGAGGTGCACGAAAACTCAGCGATATAAGGGAAGGTATAGGAGGTGCGCGAAAACTGGGCGATATAAGGGAAGGTATGAGAGGTGCACGAAGGCACAGCGATATAGGGGATGCTGTGGGAGGTGCGCAAAATCACAGCGATATAGGAGACGGTATGAGATGTGCATAAAACATGGCGATATAGGGGGAGTTATGAGAGGTGCGCGAAAACACGGCGATATAGGGGAAAGTATGAGAGGTGCGCGAAAACTTGGCGTTACAGGGGAATGCATCAGAGGTGCCAGAAAACACAACGATGTAGTGGAAGACATGAGAGGTGCGCGAAAACAGGGCAATATAGTGGAAGGTATGGGATGTGCGCGAAAACAGGGCGGTATAGGGGAAGGTATGAGAGGTGCGCGAAAACACAGCAATATAGGGGACGCTATGGGACGTACGCAAAAACACAGTGATATAGGGGAAGGTATGAGAGGTGTGCGACAACACGGCGATATAGGGGAAATTATGAAAGGTGTGCAAAAACACGGTGATACGGGAGAATGTATCAATTGTGCGAGAAAACACAGCGATATAGGGGAAGTATTGAGAGGAGCGAAAACATAGCGATCTAGGTGAAGACATGAGAGGTGAGCAATAACACAGCGATAAAGGTGAATCTATGGGATGTGCGCGAAAGGACAGCGATATAGTGGAAGGTATGAGAGGTGCGCAAGGCACAGCGATATAGGGGATGGTATGAGATGTGCATGAATACACGGCGATAGTTGGGAATCCATGAGAGGTGTGTGAAAACACAGCGATATAGGGGAATTTATGAGATGTGCATGAAAACACGGCGATATAGGGGAAGTTATGAGAGGTGCACGAAGGCACAGCGATATAGGGGATGCTATGGGAGGTGCGTGAAAACACAGTGATATAGGGGACGGTATGAGATGTGTATGAAAACACGGCGATATATGGGGAGCTATGAGACGTGCGCGAAAACACGGTGATATAGGGGAAAGTATGAGAGGTGCGCGAAAACTTGGCGTTACAGGGGAATGCACCAGAGGTGCGAGAAAACACAGCGATGTAGGGGAAGACATGAGAGGTGCGCAAAAACAGGGCTATAGAGTGGAAGCTATGGGATGTGCGCTAAAGCAGGGCGATGTAGGGGAAGGTATGAGAGGTGCGTGAAAGCACAGCGATATAGAGGACGCTATGGGACGTGCGCGAAAACACAGTGATATAGAGGAAGGTATGAGAGATGTGCGAGAACACAGCGAGATTGGGGAAAGTATGAGAGGTTTGCGAAAACTTGGCGTTACAGGGGAATGCATCTGAGGTGCCAGAAAAGACAGCGATGTAGTGGAATACATGAGAGGTGCGTGAAGACAGGGCAATATAGTGGAAGCTATGCGATGTGCACGAAAAGAGGGCGATATAGGGTAAGGTATGAGAGGAATGCGAGAACACGGCGATATAGGGGAAATTATGAGAGGTGTGCGAAAACACGGCGATACGGGAGAATGTATCAGATGTGCGAGAAAACAGAGCGATATAGGGGAAGTATTGAGAGGAGCGAAAACGTAGTAATCTAGGTGAAGACATGAGAGGTGCGCGAAAACACGGCAACATAGGGGAAGCTATGAGAGGTGAGCAAAAACACGGCGATACAGGGGAAGCTATGAGAGGTGAGCAATAACACGGCGATAATTGTGAATCTATGGGATGTGAGCGAAAAGACAGTGATAAGGGGAAGCTATGAGAGGTGCGCAAGGCACAGCGATATAGGGGATGCTATGGGAGGTGCGTGAATACACAGCGATATAGGGGACGTGATGAGATGTGCATGAAAACGCAGCGATATTAGCGAAGGTATGAGAGGTGCACAAAAACACAGCGATATAGGAAAAGTTATGAGAGGTATGCGAAAACACAGCGATATAGGGGAAGGTATGAAAGGTGCACGAAAGCACAGAGATATATACGGGAAGGAATGGGAGGTGCACGAATACACAGCGATATAGGGGACGCTATGAGATGTACATGAAAACACAGCCATATAGGGGAAGCTATGAGAGATGCACGAAAATGCTGTGATATAAGGGAACGTATAGGAGGTGCGCGAAAACAGGGCAATATAGGGGAAGTTATGAGAGGTGCACGAAAACGCAGCGATATAAAGGAAGGTATAGGAGGTGCGCGAAAACGCAGCGATATAAGGGAAGGTATGAGAGGTGCACGAAGGCACAGCGATATAGGGGATGCTATGGGAGTTGCGCAAAAACACAGCGATATAGGAGACGGTATGAGATGTGCATAAAAACATGGCGATATAGGGGGAGGTATGAGAGGTGCGCGTAAACACGGCGATATAGGGGAAAGTATGAGAGGTGCACAAAAACTTGGCGTTACAGGGGAATGCATCAGAGGTGCCAGAAAGCACAACAATGTAGTGGAAGACATGAGAGGTGCGCGAAAACAGGGCAATATAGTGGAAGGTATGGGATGTGCATGAAAACAGGGCAATATAGTGCAAGGTATGGGATGTGCGCGAAAACACAGCAATATAGGGGACGCTATGGGACATGCGCGAAAACACAGTGATATAGGGGAAGGTATGAGAGGTGTGCGACAACACGGCGATAAAGGGGAAATTATGAGAGGTGTGCAAAAACACGGCGATACGGGAGAATGTATCAATTGTGCGAGAAAACAGCGATATAGGGGAAGTATTGAGAGGAGCGAAAACATAGCGATCTAGGTGAAGACATGAGAGGTGAGCAAAAACACGGCAATACAGGGGAAGCTATGAGAGGTGAGCAATAACACAACGATAGAGGTGAATCTATGGGATGTGTGCGAAAAGACAGCGATATAGGGGAAGTTATGAGAGGTGCACAAGGCACAGCGATATAGGGGATGCTATGGGAGGAGCGCGAATACACAGCGATATAGGGGACGTGATGAGATGTGCATGAAAACTCAGTGATATTAGTGAAGGTATGAGAGGTGCACAAAAACACAGTGATATAGGAGAATTTATGAGAGGTGTGTGAAAACACAGCGATATAAGGGAAGGTATGAAAGGTGCACGAAAACACAGTGATATAGGAGAAGTTATGAGAAGTGTGTGAAAACACAGCGATATAGGGGAAGGTGTGAAGGTATGAGAGGTGCACGAAAACACAGCGATATAGGGGAAGGTATGAGAGGTGCGCGAAAGCACAGTGATATAGGGGACGGTATGAGATGTGTATGAAAACACGGCGATATATGGGAAGCTCTGAGAGGTGCGCGAAAACACGGTGATATAGGGGAAAGTATGAGCGGTGCGAGAAAACACAGCGATGTAGGGGAAGGTATGAGAGGTGCGTGAAAGCACAGCGATATAGAGGACGCAATGGGACGTGTGCGAAAACACAGTGATATAGGGGAACGTATGAGAGATGTGCGAGAACACAGCGAGATAGGGGAAAGTATGAGAGGTGCGCGAAAACTTGGCGTTACAGGGGAATGCATCAGAGGTGCCAGAAAACACAGCAATGTAGTGGAATACATGAGAGGTGCACGAATACACAGCGATATAGGGGACGTTATGAGATGTGCATGAAAACACAGCCATATAGGGGAAGCAATGAGGGGTGCACGAAAACGCAATGATATAAGGGAAGGTATAGGAGGTGCGCGAAAACAGGGCAATATAGGGGAAGGTATGAGAGGAGCACGAAAACACAGCGATATAAGGGAAGGCATAAGAGGTGCGCGAAAACTGGGCGATATAAGGGAAGGCATAAGAGGTGCGCGAAAACTGGGCGATATAAGGGAAGGTATGAGAGGTGCACGAAGGCACAGCGATATAGGGGATGCTATGGGAGGTGCGCGAAAACACAGCGATATAGGTGACGGTATGAGATGCGCATAAAAACATGGCGATATACGAGGAGGTATGAGAGGTGCGCGTAAATACGGTGATATAGGGGAAAGTATGAGAGGTGCGCGAAAACTTGGCGTTACAGGGGAATGCATCAGAGGTGCTAGAAAACACAGCGATGTAGTGGAAGACATGAGAGGTGCGCGAAAACAGGAAAATATAGTGGAAGGTGTGGTATGTGCGCGAAAACAGGGCGATATAGGGGACGCTATGGGACGTGCGCGAAAACACAGTGATATAGGGGAAGGTATGAGAGGCGTGCGAGAACACGGCGATTTAGGGGAAATTATGAGAGGTGTGCAAAAACACGGCAATACGGGAGATTGTATCAATTGTGCGAGAAAACTCAGCGATTTAGGGGAAGTATTGAGATGAGCGAAAACATAGTGATCTAGGTGAAGACATGAGAGGTGAGCAAAAACACGGCAATACAGGGGAAGCTATGAGAGGTGAGCAATAACACAGCGATAGAGGAGAATCTATGGGATGTGCGTGAAAAGACAGCGATATAGGGGAAGATATGATAGGTGCGCAAGGCACAGCGATATAGGGGATGCTATGGGAGGAGCGCGAATACAAAGCGATATAGGGCACGTGATGAGATGTGCATGAAAACTCAGCGCTATTAGGGAATGTATGAGAGGTGCACAAAAACACAGCGATATAGGAGAAGGTATGAGAGGTGTGTGAAAACACAGCGATATAAGGGAAGGTATGAAAGGTGCACGAAAACACAGCGATATAGGAGAAGCTATGAGAAGTGTGTGGTAACACAGCGATATAGGGGAAGGAATGGGAGGTGCGCGATAACAGGGCGATATTTGGGAATGTATGAGAGGTGCGCGAAGGCACAGCGATATAAGGGATGCTATGGGAGGTGTGCGAATACACAGCAATATAGAGGACGTTATCAGATGTGTATAACAACACGGCGATAGACGGAAAGTTATGAGAGGTGCGCAAAAATACAGCAATATAGGAGAATTTATGAGAGGTGCGTGAAAACGCAGCGATACAGGTAAATCTATGGGATGTGCGCGAAAAGACAGCGATATAGGGGAAGGTATGAGAGGTGCACAAAAACACAGCGATATAGGAAAAGTCATGAGAGGTGTGCGAAAACACAGCGATATAGGGGAAGGTATGAAAGGTGCACGAAAACACAGAGATATATACGGGAAGGAATGGGAGGTGCACGAATACACAGCGATATAGGGGACGTTATGAGATGTGCATGAAAACACAGCCATATAGGGGAAGTATTGAGAGGAGCGAAAACATAGCGATCTAGGTGAAGACATGAGAGGTGAGCAAAAACACGGCGATACAGGGGAAGCTATGAGAGGTGCGCAAGGCACAGCGATATAGGGGAAGCTATGAGAGGTGCGCGAATACACAGCGATATTGGGGAAATTATGAGAGGTGTATGAAAACTCAGCGATATTAGAGAAGGTATGAGAGGTGCACAAAAACTCAGCGATATAGGGGAAGGAATCGGAGGTGTGCGAAAACAGGGCGATATAGGGGAAGGTATGAGAGGCGCACGAAGGCACAGCGATATAGGGGATGCTATGGGAGGTGCGCGAATACACAGCGATATAGGGGAAGACATGAGAGGTGCGTGAAAACACAGCGATATAGGGGACGCTATTGGACGTGCGCGAAAACACAGTGATATAGGGGAAGATATAAGAGGTGGGCGAGAACACGGCAATATAGGGGAAGGTATGAGAGCAGCGTGAAAACACATTGATATAGGGCAAGGTATGAGAGGAGTGCGGAAACAGGGCTATATAGGGGAAGTTATGAAAGGTGCGTGAAAACCTAGCAATATAGGGGACGTTATGAGATCTGCATGAAAACACGGTGATATAGGGGAAGGTATGAGAGGTGCGCGAAGGCACAGCGACATAGGAGAAGGTATGAGAGGTGCACGAAAACACAGCGATATAGGGGACTATGAGATGTGCATAAAAACACGGCAATATAGGGGAAGTTATGAGAGGTACGCAAAAATACAGCAATACAGGAGAAGTTATGAGAGGTGCGTGAAAACACAGCGATATAAGGGGAGGTATGAGAGGTACACGAAAACACAGCGATATAGGGGAAGGTATGGGAGCGGCTCGAAAACAGAGCGATATAGGGAAAGGTATGAGACGTGTGCGAAACACAGCAATATAGGGGATGGTATGGAAGATGCACGAAAACACAGTGATATAGGGGAAGACATGAGAGGTGCGTGACAACAGAGCGATATAGGGGACGCTATTGGACATGCGCGAAAACACAGTGATATAGGGGAAGATATGAGAGGTGTGTGAGAGCATGGTGATATAGGTGAAATTATGAGAGGTGCACGAAAACACGTTGCTACGGGGAACTGTATCAGAAGTGCGCGAACACAGAGCGATATAGGGGAAGTAATGAGAGGAGCGGAACCATAGCGATATAGGTGAAGAAATGAGAGGTGCGCGAAAACACGGCGATATAGGGGAAGGTATGAGAGGTGCGCAAAAACACAGCGATGTAGGCGAAGCCATGGGAGATGCACGGGAAACAGGGCCATATAGGGGAAGGTATGAGCGATGCGCGAAGGCACAGCGACATAGAGGATGCTATGGGAGGTGCGTGAATACACAGAGATGTAGGAGACGTTATGACATGTGCATGAAAACACGGCGATATTGGGGAAGCCATGAGAGGTGTGCAAAAATACAGCAATATAGGGGACGGTATGGGAGGTGTGCAAAAACAGGGCGATATAGGGGGAGGTATGAGAGGTGCACGAAAACACGGCGATATTGGGGAAGGTATGGGAGGTGCGCGATAACAGGGCGATATAGGGGAAGTTATGAGAGGTGCGCGAATGCACAGCGATTTAGGGGATGCTATGAGAGGTGCGCGAAAACACCGTGATATAGGGGAAGACATGAGAGGTGCACAAAAAGAGGGCAATATAGTGGAACCTATGGGATGTGTGCGAAACCACGGCGATACAGGGGAATGTATCAGAGGTGCGAGAAAACACAGCGATATAGGGGATGCTATGGGAGGTGCGCAAAAACACAGTGATATAGGAGACGGTATGAGATGTGCATAAAAACATGGTGATATATGGGGAGGTGTGAGAGTTGCGCGAAAACACAACGATATAGGGGAAGGTATGAGAGGTGTGCGAAAACACGGCGATACGGCACAATGTATCAGATGTGCGAGAAAACACAGCGATATAGGGGAAGTATTGAGAGGAGCGAAAACATAGCGATCTAGGTGAAGACATGAGAGGTGCGCGAAAACACGTTGATACAGGGAACTGTATCTGAAGTGCTATGGCAGTTGCGCGAATACACAGCGATATATGGGACGTTAAGAGATGTGCATGAAAACGCGGCAATATTGGGGAAGCCATGAGAGGTACGCAAAAATACGGCTATATAGGAGAAATTATGAGAGGTGCGTGAAAACAAAGCGATATAGGGGGAGGTATGAGAGGTGCACGAAAACACGGCGATATTGGGGAAGGTATGGGAGGTGCGCGAAAGCAGGGGGATATAGGGGAAGTTATGAGAGGTGCACAAATGCACAGCGATATAGGGGATGCTATGAGAGGTGCGCCAAAACACCGTGATATAGGGGAAGACATGAGAGGTGCGCAAAAACAGGGCAATATAGTGGAACCTATGGGATGTGCGCGAAACCACGGCGATACAGGGGAATGTATCAGAGGTGCGAAAAAACACAGCGATATAGGAGACGGTATGAGATGTGCATAAAAACATGGTGATATAGGGGGAGGTGTGAGAGTTGCGCGAAAACTTGGCGTTACAGGGGAATGCATCAGAGGTGCCAGAAAACACAGCTATGTAGTGGAATACATGAGAGGTGCGCGAAAACAGGGCAATATGGTAGAAGCTATGGGATGTGCACGAAAACAGGGCGATATAGGGGAAGCGATGAGAGGTGCGCGAAAACACAGTGATATAGGGGAAGCAATGGGACGTGCGCGAAAACACAGTGATATAGGGGAAGGTATGAGAGGTGTGCGAGAACACGGCGATACGGCAAAATGTATCAGATGTGCGAGAAAACACAGCGATATAGGGGAAGTATTAAGAGGAGCGAAAACATAGCGATCTAGGTGAAGACATGAGAGGTGCGCGAAAACACGTTGATACAGGGAACTGTATCAGAAGTGCGAGAATACAGAGCGATATAGGGGAAGTAATGAGAGGAGCTGAAACACAGCGATATAGGTGAAGAAATGAGAGGTGCGCGAAAACACGGCGATATGGGGGAAGGTATGAGAGGTGCACAAAAACACAGCGATATAGGGGAAGATATGGAAGGTGCGCGAGAACGGGGCGATATAGGGGAAGGTATGAGAGGTGCGCGAAGGCACAGCATTATAAGGGATGCTCTGGGATGTGCGGGAATACACAGCGATATAGGGGACGTTATGAGATGTGCATAAAAACACGGCAATATAGGGGAAGTTATGAGAGGTGCGCAAAAATACAGCAATACAGGAGAAGTTATGAGAGGTGCGTGAAAACACAGCGATATAAGGGGAGGTATGAGAGGTACACGAAAACACAGCGATATAGGGGAATTTATGGTAGGTGCTCGAAAACAGAGTGATATAGGGAAAGGTATGAGAGGTGTGCGAAGGCACAGCAATATAGGGGATGGTATGGGAGATGCACGAAAACACAGTGATATAGGGGAAGACATGAGAGGTGCGTGAAAACAGAGCGATATAGGGGACGCTTTTGTACGTGCGCGAAAACAGTGATATAGGGGAAGATATGAGAGGTGTGCGAGAACACGGCGATATAGGTGAAATTATGAGAGGTGCACGAAAACACGTTGATAAAGGGAACTGTAGCAGAAGTGCAAGAATTCAGAGCGATATAGGGGAAGTAATGAGAGGAGCGGAAACATAGCGATATAGGTGAAGAAATGAGAGGTGCGCGAAAACACGGCGATATAGGGGAAGGTATGAGCGATGCGCGAAGGCACAGCGATATAGAGGATGCTATGGGAGGTGCGTGAATACACAGAGATGTAGGAGGCGTTATGAGATGTGCATGAAAACACGGCGATATTGGGGAAGCCATGAGAGGTGTGCAAAAATACAGCGATATAGGGGACGGTATGGGAGGTGTGCGAAAACAGGGCGATATAGGGGAAGGTATGAGAGGTGCGCGAAGGCACAGCGATATAAGGGATGCTATGGCAGTTGCGCGAATACACAGCGATATATGGGACGTTAAGAGATGTGCATGAAAACGCGGCAATATTGGGGAAGCCATGAGAGGTACGCAAAAATACGGCTATATAGGAGAAATTATGAGAGGTGCGTGAAAACAAAGCGATATAGGGGGAGGTATGAGAGGTGCACGAAAACACGGCGATATTGGGGAAGGTATGGGAGGTGCGCGAAAGCAGGGGGATATAGGGGAAGTTATGAGAGGTGCACAAATGCACAGCGATATAGGGGATGCTATGAGAGGTGCGCCAAAACACCGTGATATAGGGGAAGACATGAGAGGTGCGCAAAAACAGGGCAATATAGTGGAACCTATGGGATGTGCGCGAAACCACGGCGATACAGGGGAATGTATCAGAGGTGCGAAAAAACACAGCGATATAGGGGATGCTATGGGAGGTGCGCGAAAACACAGCGATATAGGAGACGGTATGAGATGTGCATAAAAACATGGTGATATAGGGGGAGGTGTGAGAGTTGCGCGAAAACTTGGCGTTACAGGGGAATGCATCAGAGGTGCCAGAAAACACAGCTATGTAGTGGAATACATGAGAGGTGCGCGAAAACAGGGCAATATGGTAGAAGCTATGGGATGTGCACGAAAACAGGGCGATATAGGGGAAGCGATGAGAGGTGCGCGAAAACACAGTGATATAGGGGAAGCAATGGGACGTGCGCGAAAACACAGTGATATAGGGGAAGGTATGAGAGGTGTGCGAGAACACGGCGATACGGCAAAATGTATCAGATGTGCGAGAAAACACAGCGATATAGGGGAAGTATTAAGAGGAGCGAAAACATAGCGATCTAGGTGAAGACATGAGAGGTGCGCGAAAACACGTTGATACAGGGAACTGTATCAGAAGTGCGAGAATACAGAGCGATATTGGGGAAGTAATGAGAGGAGCTGAAACACAGCGATATAGGTGAAGAAATGAGAGGTGCGCGAAAACACGGCGATATGGGGGAAGGTATGAGAGGTGCACAAAAACACAGCGATGTAGGCGAAGCCATGGGAGGTGCACGGCAAACAGGGCGATATAGGGGAAGGTATGAGCGATGCACGAAGGCACAGCTATATAGGGGATGCTATGGGAGGTGCGTGAATACACAGAGTTATAGGAGACGTTATGAGATGTGCATGAAAACACGGCGATATTGGGGAAGCCATGAGAGGTGTGCAAAAATACAGCGATATA
Source organism: Mobula birostris (assembly GCF_030028105.1). NCBI lineage: Eukaryota > Metazoa > Chordata > Chondrichthyes > Myliobatiformes > Myliobatidae > Mobula > Mobula birostris. The sequence goes on from NW_027275142.1 coordinate 10,908, forward strand.
GGGGACGGTATGGGAGGTGTGCGAAAACAGGGCGACATAGGGGAAGGTATGAGAGGTGCGCAAAGGCACAGCGATATAGGGGATGCTATGGGAGGTGCGCGAATACACAGCGATATAGGGGAAGACATGAGAGGTGCGTGAAAACACAGCGATATAGGGGACGCTATTTGACGTGCGCGAAAACACAGTGATATAGGGGAAGATATGAGAGGTGTGCGAGAACACGGCAATATAGGTGAAATTATGAGAGGTTCACGAAAAAACGTTGATACAGGGAACTGTATCAGATGTGCAAGAACATAGAGGGATATAGGGGAAGTAATGAGAGGAGCGAAAACACAGCGATATAGGTGAAGACATGAGAGGTGCGCGAAAACACGGTGATATAGGGGAAGCTAAGAGAGGTAAGCAATAACACAGCGATAAAGGTGAAGTTATGGGATGTGCGCGAAAACAGGGCGATATAGGGGAAGGTATGAGAGGTGCTCAAAAACACAGCGATGTAGGCAAAGCCATGGGAGGTGCGCGGGAAACAGGGTAATATAGGGGAAGGTATGAGTGATGCGCAAAAGCACTGCAATATAGGGGATGCTATGCGAGGTGCATGAATACACAGAGATATAGGAGACGTTATGAGATGTGCATGAAAACACGGCGATATTGGGGAAGCCATGAGAGGTGCGCAAAAATACGGCGATATAGGAGAAATTATGAGAGGTGCGTGAAAACACAGCGATATAGAGGGAGGTATGAGAGGTGCATGAAAACACAGCAATATAGGGTAAGGTATGGAAGGTGCGCGAAAAAGGGGCGATACAGGGGAGGGTATGAGAGCTGCGCAAAGGCACAGCAATACAAGGGATGCTATGGGAGGTGCGTAAATACAGAGCGATATAGAGGACGTTATGAGATGTGCATGAAAACACATCAATATGGGGAAAGTTATGAGATGTGCGCAAAAATACATCGATATAGGGGAAGGTATGAGAGGTGCACGAAAACAGCAATGTAGGCAAAGCTATGGGAGGTGCGCGAAAGCACAGCGATATAGGGGAAGGTATGAGATGTGCATGAATACACGGCGATAGTCAGGAATCCATGAGAGGTGTGCGAAAACACAGCGATATAGGGGAATGTATTAGAGGAGCGCGAAAACAGTGCGATAGAGAGGAAGTTATGAGAGGTGCGTGAAAACCCAGCGACATTGGGGACGTTATGAGATGTGCATGAAAACATGGTAATATTGGGGAAGGTATGAGAGGTGTGCAAAAACACAGCGGTATACGGGAATGCATGAGAGGAGCGCGAAGGCACAGTGATATAGGGGAAGGTATGGGAGGTGCGCGAATACATAGCGATATAGGGGAAGGTATGAGAGGTGTGCGAGAACACGGCGATACGGCAAAATGTATCAGATGTGCGAGAAAACACAGCGATATAGGGGAAGTATTGAGAGGAGCGAAAACACGGCGATATTGGGGAAGTTATGAGAGGTGCGCAAATGCACAGCGATATAGGGGATGCTATGAGAGGTGCGCGAAAACACCGTGATATAGGGGAAGACATGAGAGGTGCGCAAAAACAGGGCAATATAGTGGAACCTATGGGATGTGCGCGAATACACAGCGATACAGGGGAATGAATCGGATGCGTGAGAAAACACAGCGATATAGGGGACGCTATGGGACATGCGCAAAAAAACAGTGATATAGGTGAAGGTATGAGAGGTGTGCGAGAACACGGCGATATAGGGAAAATTGTAAGAGGTGCGTAAAAGCATGGCAATGCATGAGAATGTATCAGAGGTGCGAGAAAACACAGCGATATAGGGGAAGTAATGATAGGAGCAAAAACATAGCGATATAGGTGAAGACATGCGAGGTGCGCAAAAACACGGCGATATAGGGTAAGCTATGAGAGGTGAGCAATAACACAGTGATCAAGGTGAAGCTATGGGATGTGCGCGAAAACAGCGATGTAGTCGAAGCTATGGGAGGTGCGCGAAAACACAACGATATAGGGGACGGTATGAGATGTGCATGAATACACGGTGATATTGGGGAAGCCATGAGAGGTGCCTGAAAACACAACGATATAGGGGAAGGTATGAGAGGTGTGCAAAAACACAGCGATATAGCAGAAGTTAAGAGAGGTGCGTGAAAACACAGCAATATAGGGGAAGGTAGGAGAGGAGCATGAAAACACAGCGATATCGGGGAAGGTATGGGAGGTGCGCGAAAACAGGGCAATATACGGGAATGCATGAGAGGTGCGCGAAGGCACAGTGATATAGGGGATTCTATGGGCGGTGCACAAATACACAGCGATATAGGGGATGTTTTGAGATGTGCATGAAAACACATCAATATAGGAGAAGATATGAGATATGCGCAAAAATGTATCGATATAGGGGAAGGTATGAGAGGTGCGCAAAAACAGCGATGTAGGCGAAGCTATGGGAGGTGCGCGAAAGCACAGTGATATAGGGGAAGGTATGAGAGGATCGCGAAAAAAGGGTGATATAGGAAAGGTTATGAGAGGTGCGTGAAAACCCAGCGACATTGGGGACGTTATGCGATGTGCATGAAACCACGGTGATATTGGGGAAGGTATGAGAGGTGTGCAAAAACACAGCGGTATACGGTAATGCATGAGAGGAGCGCGAAGGCACAGTGATATAGGGGAAGGTATGGGAAGTGCGCGAATACATAGCGATATAGGGGAAGGTATGAGAGGTGTGCGAGAACACGGTGATATAGGGGAAATTATGAGAGGTGTGCGAAAACACGGCGATACGGCAAAATGTATCAGATGTGCGAGAAAACACAGCGATATAGGGGAAGTATTGAGAGGAGCGAAAACACGGCGATATTGGGGAAGGTATGGGAGGTGCGCGAAAGCAGGGCGATATAGGGGAAGTTATGAGAGGTGCGCAAATGCACAGCGATATAGAGAATGCTATGAGAGGTGCGCGAAAACACCGTGATATAGGGGAAGACATGAGAGGTGCGCAAAAACAGGGCAATATAGTGGAACCTATGGGATGTGCGCGAATACACAGCGATACAGGGGAATGAATCGGATGCGCGAGAAAACACAGCGATATAGGGGACGCTATGGGACATGCGCAAAAAAACAGTGATATAGGTGAAGGTATGAGAGGTGTGCGAGAACACGGCGATATAGGGAAAATTGTAAGAGGTGCGTAAAAGCATGGCAATACATGAGAATGTATCAGAGGTGCGAGAAAACACAGCAATATAGGGGAAGTAATGATAGGAGCAAAAACAGCGATATAGGTGAAGACATGCGAGGTGCGCAAAAACACGGCGATATAGGGTAAGCTATGAGAGGTGAGCAATAACACAGTGATCAAGGTGAAGCTATGGGATGTGCGCAAAAACAGCGATGTAGTCGAAGCTATGGGAGGTGCGCGAAAACACAACGATATAGGGGACGGTATGAGATGTGCATGAATACACGGTGATATTGGGGAAGCCATGAGAGGTGCCTGAAAACACAACGATATAGGGGAAGGTATGAGAGGTGTGCAAAAACACAGCGATATAGCAGAAGTTAAGAGAGGTGCGTGAAAACACAGCAATATAGGGGAAGGTAGGAGAGGAGCATGTAAACACAGCGATATCGGGGAAGGTATGGGAGGTGCGCGAAAACAGGGCGATATACGGGAATGCATGAGAGGAGCGCGAAGGCACAGTGATATAGGGGATTCTATGGGCGGTGCACAAATACACAGCGATATAGGGGATGTTATGAGATGTGCATGAAAACACATCAATATAGGGGAAGATATGAGATATGCGCAAAAATGTATCGATATAGGGGAAAGTATGAGAGGTGCGCAAAAAGCAGCCATGTAGGCGAAGCTATGGGAGGTGCGCGAAAGCACAGCGATATAGGGGAAGGTATGAGAGGATCGCGAAAAAAGGGTGATATAGGAAAGGTTATGAGAGGTGCGTGAAAACCCAGCGACATTGGGGACGTTATGCGATGTGCATGAAACCACGGTGATATTGGGGAAGGTATGAGAGGTGTGCAAAAACACAGCGGTATACGGGAATGCATGTGAGGAGCGCGAAGGCACAGTGATATAGGGGAAGGTATGGGAGGTGCGCGAATACATAGCGATATAGGGGAAGGTATGAGAGGTGTGCGAGAACACGGCGATATAGGGGAAATTATGAGAGGTGTGCAAAAACACGGCGATACGGCAAAATGTATCAGATGTGCGAGAAAACACAGCGATATAGGGGAAGTATTGAGAGGAGCGAAAACATAGCGATCTAGGTGAAGACATGAGAGGTGCGCGAAAACACGGCGATATAGGGGAAGCTATGAGAGGTGAGCAAAAACACGGCGATACAGTGGAACCTATGAGAGGTGAGCAATAACACAGGTATAAAGGTGAATCTATGGGATTTGCGCGAAAAGACAGCGATATAGGGGAATCTATGAGAGGTGCGCAACTCACAGCGATATAGGGGATGTTATGAGAGGTGCGTGAATACACAGCGATATAGGGGACGCAATGAGATGTGCATGAAAATGCAGCGATATTGGGGAAGGTATGATAGGTGCACAAAAACACAGTGATATAGGAGAAGTTATGAGAGGTGTGCGAAAACACAGCGATATAGGGGAAGATATGAAAGGTGCACGAAAACACAGAGATATATACGGGAAGGAATGGGAGGTGCACGAATACACAGCGATATAGGGGACGTTATGAGATGTGCATGAAAACACAGCCATATAGGGGAAGTATTGAGAGGAGCGAAAACATAGCGTTCTAGGTGAAGACATGAGAGGTGAGCAAATACACGGCGATACAAGGGAAGCTATGAGAGGTGCGCAAGGCACAGCGATATTGGGGAAGCTATGAGAGGTGCGCAAGGCACAGCGATATAGGGGATGCTATGAGAGGTGCGCGAATACACAGCGATATTGGGGAAATTATGAGAGGTGCATGAAAACACAGCGATATTAGGGAAGGTATGAGAGGTGCACAAAAACTCAGTGATATAGGAGAAGTTATGAGAGGTGTGTGAAAACACAGCAATATAGGGGAAGGTATGAAACGTGCACGAAAACACAGCGATATAGGGGAAGGAATCGGAGGTGCGCGAAAACAGGGCGATATAGGGGAAGGTATGAGAGGTGCACGAAGGCACAGCGATATAGGGGATGCTATGGGAGGTGCGCGAATACACAGCGATATAGGGGAAGACATGAGAGGTGCGTGAAAACACAGTGATATAGGGGACGCTATTGGACGTGCGCGTAAACACAGTAATATAGGGGAAGATATGAGAGGTGCGCGAAAACACGTTGATACAGGGAACTGTATCAGATGTGCAAGAACACAGAGAGATATAGGGGAAGTAATGAGAGGAGCGGAAACACAGCGATATAGGTGAAGACCTGAGAGGTGCGCGAAAATACGGCGATATAGGGGAAGCTATGAGAGGTAAGTAATAACACAGCGATAAAGGTGAAGTTATGGGATGTGCGCGAAAACAGGGCGATATAGGGGAAGGTATGAGAGGTGCGCAAAAACACAGCGATGTAGGCGAAGCCATGGGAGGTGCGCGGGAAACAGGGCAATATAGGGGAAGGTATGAGTGATGCGCAAAGGCACAGCGATATAGTGGATGCTATGTGAGGTGCGTGAATACACAGAGATATAGGAGACGTTATGAGATGTGCGTGAAAACACGGCGATATTGGGGATGCCATGTGAGGTGTGCAAAAATACAGCGATATAGGGGACGGTATGGGAACTGTGCGAAAACAGGGTGACATAGGAGAAGGTATGAGAGGTGCGCAAAGGCACAGCGATGTAGAGGATGCTATGGCAGGTGCGCGAATACACAGCGATATATGGGATATTAAGAGATGTGCATGAAAACACGGCGATATTTGGGAAGCCATGAGAGGTGCACGAAAACAGCGATGTAGGCGAAGCTATGGGAGGTGCGCGAAAACACAGCGATTTAGGGGAAGGTATGAGATGTGCATGAATACACGGCGATAGTCGGGAAGCCATGAGAGATGTGCGAAAACACAGCGATTTTGGGGAAGGTATGAGAGCTGCGTGAAAACACAGTGATATTGGGGAAGGTATAAGAGGAGCGCTAAACAGGGCGATATAGGGGAAGTAATGAGAGATGCGTGAAAACCCAGCGACATTGGGGACGTTATGAGATGTACATGAAAACACGGGGATATTGGGGAAGGTATGAGAGGTGTGCAAAAACACTGCGATATACGGGAATGCATGAGAGGTGCGCGAAGGCACAGTGATATAGGGGATGGTATGGGAGGTACGTGAATACACAGCGATAAAGGGGACGTTATGAGATGTGCGCAAAAATACATCGATATAGGGGAAGGTATGAGAAGTGCGCGAAAACACAGCGATATAGGGAAAGCTATGAGATGTGCATGAGTACACGGCGATAGTCGGGAAGCCATGAGAGGTGCGCGAAAACACCGTGATATAGTGGAAGACATGAGAGGTGCGCAAAAACAGGGCAATATAGTGGAACCTATGGGATATGCGCGAAACCACGGCGATACAGGGGAATGTATCAGAGGTGCGAGAAAACACTGCGATATAGGGGACGCTATGGGACATGCGCAAAAAAGCAGTGATATATGGGAAGGTATGAGAGGTGTGCGAGAACACGGCGATATAGGGGAAATTGCAAGAGGTGCGCGAAAACATGCAATACAGGAGAATGTATCAGAGGTGCGAGAAAATACAGCGAAATAGGGGAAGTAATGATAGGAGCGAAAACATAGCGATATAGGGGAAGATATGCGAGGTGTGCGAAAACACAGCGATATAGGGTAAGCTATGAGAGGTGAGCGATAACACAGCGATCAAGGTGAAGCTAAGGGATGTGCGCGAAAACAGCGATGTAGGCAAAGCTATGGGAGGTGCGCGAAAGCACAGTGATATAGGGGAAGGTATGAGATGTGCGTGAAAACCCAGCGACATTGGGGACGTTATGAGAGGTGCGTGAAAACCCAGCGACATTGGGGACGTTATGAGATGTGCATGAAAACACGGTGATATTGGGGAAGGTATGAGACGTGTGCAAAAACACAGCGATATACGGGAATGCATGAGAGGAGTGCGAAAACAGGGCGATATAGGGGAAGTTAAGGGAGGTGTGTGAAAACACAGCGAGTTAGGGGAAGGTATGAGAGGAGTACGAAAACACAGCGATATCGGGAAAGTATGGGAGGTGCGCGAAAACAGGGCGATATAGGGGAAGATATGAGAGGTGAGCAAAAACATGGCGATACAGGGGAAGCTATGGGAGGTGCGTGAATACACAGCGATATAGTGGACGTGATGAGATGTGCATGAAAATGCAACGATATTAGTGAAGGTATGAGAGGAGCACGAAAACACAGCGATATAGGGGAAAGTATGAGAGGTGCGCGAAAACACAGGGATATAGGGGAAGGTATGAGAGGTGCACGAAAACAGCGATGTAGGTGAAGGAATGGGAGGTGCGCGAAAACAGGGCGATATAGGTGAAGGAATGGGAGGTGCGCGAAAACAGGACGATATAGATGAAGTTGAGAGGTATGCGAAGGCACAGCAATATAGGGGATTCTATGGAATGTGCGCGAAAACACAGTGATATAGGGGAAGACAGGAGAGGTGCGCGAAAACACGGCGATATAGGGGAATCTATGAGAGGTGAGCAAAAACACGGCGATACAGGGGAAGCTATGAGAGGTGAGCAATAACACAGCGATAAAGGTGAATCTATGCGATGTGCGCGAAAAGACAGCGATATAGGGGAAGGTATGAGAGGTGCACGAAAACAGTGATATAGGGGAAGGTATGAGAGGTGTGTGAGAACGCGGCGATATAGGGGAAATTGTAAGAGGTGTGCAAAACATGGCAATACAGGAGAATGTATCAGAGGTGCGAGAACACAGCGATATAGGGGAAGTAATGATAGGAGCAAAAACATAGCGATATAGGTGAAGACAAGCGAGCTGCGCGAAAACACGGCGATATAGGGTAAGCTATGAGAGGTGAGCAATAACACAGCGATCAAGTTGAAGCTATGGGAGGTGCGCGAAAACACAGCGATATAGGGGACGGTATGAGATGTGCATGAATACACGGCGATATGGGGGAAGCCATGAGAGATGCCTGAAAACACAGCGATATAGGGGAATGTATGAGAGGTGTGCAAAAACACAGCGATATAGGAGAAGTTAAGAGAGGTGCGTGAAAACACAGCAATATAGGGGAAGGTAGGAGAGGAGCACGAAAACACAGCGATATCGGGGAAGGTATGGGAGGTGCGCGAAAACAGGGCGATATACGGGAATGCATGAGAGGTGCGCGAAGGCACAGTGATATAGGGGATTCTATGGGCGGTGCGCAAATACACAGCGATATAGGGGATGTTATGAGATGTGCATGAAAACACAACAATATAGGGGAAGAGATGAGATATGCTCAAAAATACATCGATAAAGGGGAAGGTATGAGAGGTGCGCGAAAGCAGCGATGTAGGCGAAGCTATGGGAGGTGCGCGAAAGCACAGTGATATAGGGGAAGGTATGAGATGTGCATCAATACACGGCGATAGTCGGGAAGCCATGAGAGGTGTGCGAAAACACAGCGATATAGGGGAAGGTATGAGAGGAGCGCGAAAACAGGGCGATATAGGGGAGGTTATGAGAGGTGCGTGAAAACCCAGCGACATTGGGGACGTTATGAGATGTGCATGAAACCACGGTGATATTGGGGAAGGTATGATCGGTGTGCAAAAACACAGCGGTATACGGGAATGCATGAGAGGTGCGCGAAGGCACAGTGATATAGGGAATGGCATGGCAGGTGCGCGAATACATAGCGATATAGGGGAAGGTATGAGATGTGCGCAAAAATACATCGATATAGGGGAAGGTATGAGAGGTGCATGAAAACAGCGATGTAGGCGAAGCTATGCGAGGTGCGCGAAAACACAGCGATATAGGGGAAGGTATGAGATGTGCATGAATACACGGCGATAGTCGGGAAGCCATGAGAGGTGTGAGAAAACAACGATATAGGGGAAGGTATGAGAGCAGCGTGAAAACACATTGATATAGGGGAAGGTATGAGAGGAGTGCGAAAACAGGGCGATATAGAGGAAGTTATGAAAGGTGCGTGAAAACCTAGCGACATAGGGGACGTTATGAGATCTGCATGAAAACACGGCGATATAGGGGAAGGTATGAGAGGTGCGCGAAGGCACAGCGACATAGGAGAAGGTATGAGAGGTGCACAAAAACAGCGATATAGGTGAGGGAATGGGAGGTGCGCGAAAACAGGGCGATATTTGGGAAGGTATGAGAGGTGCGCAAAGGCACTGCGATATAAGGGATGCTATGGGAGGTGCACGAATACACAGCGATATAGAGGACGTTATGAGATGTGCATAACAACACGGCGATATAGCGGAAGCTATGAGAGGTGAGAAATAACACAGCGATAAAGGTGAATCTATGGGATGTGCGCGAAAAGACAGCTGTATAGGGGAAGGTATGAGAGGTGCGCAAGGCACAGTGATATAGGGGGAGGTATGAGAGGTGCATGAAAACACAGCGATATAGGGGACGTGATGAGATGTGCATGAAAACGCACTGATATTAGGGAAGGTATGAGAGGTGCACAAAAACACAGCGATATAGGAGAAGTTATGAGAGGTGTGTGAAAACAGCGATATAGGGGGAGGTATGAGAGGTGCATGAAAACACAGCGATATAGGAGAAGATATGGAAGGTGCGCGCAAACGGGGCGATATAGGGGAATGTATGAGAGGTGCGCGAAGGCACAGCATTATAAGGGATGCTACGGGATGTGCGCGAATACACAGCGATATAGGGGACGTTATGAGATGTGGATAAAAACACGGCAATATAGGGGAAGTTATGAGAGGTGCGCAAAATACCAGCAATACAGGGGAAGTTATGAGAGGTGCGTGAAAACACAGCGATATAAGGGGAGTATGAGAGGTACACGAAAACACAGCGATATAGGGGAATGTATGGGAGGTGCTCGAAAACAGAGCGATACAGGGAAAGTTATGAGACGTGTGCGAAACACAGCAATATAGGGGATGGTATGGGAGATGCACGAAAACACAGTGATATAGGGGAAGACATGAGAGGTGCGTGAAAACAGAGCGATATAGGGACGCTTTTGTACGTGCGCGAAAACACAGTGAAAGAGGGGAAGATATGAGAGGTGTGCGAGAACACGGCGATATAGGTGAAATTATGAGAGGTGCGCGAAAACACGTTGATACAGGGAACTGTAACAGAAGTGCGAGAACACAGAGCGATATAGGGGAAGTAATGAGAGGAGCGGAAACATAGCGATATAGGTGAAGAAATGAGAGGTGCGCGAAAACACGGCGATATAGGGGAACGTATGATAGGTGCGCAAAAACACAGCGATGTAGGCGAAGCCATGGGAGGTGCACGGGAAACAGGGCGACATAGGGGAAGGTATGAGCAATGCGCGAAGGCACAGCGATATAGAGGATGCTATGGGAGGTGCGCGAATACACAGCGATATATGGGACGTTAAGGGATGTGCATGAAAACGCGGCGATATTGGGGAAGCCATGAGAGGTACGCAAAAATACGGCGAAATAGGAGAAATTATGAGAGGTGCGTGAAAACAAAGCGATATAGGGGGAGGTATGAGAGGTGCACGAAAACACGGCAATATTGGGGAAGGTATGGGAGCTGCGCGAAAACAGGGCAATATAGGGGAAGCTATGAGAGTTGCGCGAATGCACAGCGATATAGGGGATGCTATGAGAGGTGCGCCAAAACACCGTGATATAGGGTAAGACATGAGAGGTGCGCAAAAAGAGGGCTATTTAGTGGAACCTATCGGATGTGCGCGAAACCACGGCGATACAGGGGAATGTATCAGAGATGCGAGAAAACACAGCGATATAGGGGATGCTATGGGAGGTGCGCGAAAACACAGCGATATAGGAGACGGTATGAGATGTGCATAAAACCATGCTGATATAGGGGGAGGTGTGAGAGTTGCGCGAAAACTTGGCGTTACAGGGGAATGCATCAGAGGTGCCAGAAAACACAGCTATGTAGTAGAATACATGAGAGGTGCGCGAAAACAAGGCAATATAGTGGAAGCTATGGGATGTGCACGAAAACAGGGCGATATATGGGAAGCTATGAGAGGTGCGCAAAAACACAGCGATATAGTGGAAGGTATGAGAGGTGCGCGAAAGCAGGGCGATATAGGGGAATTTATCAGAGGCGTGGGAAAACACAGCAATATAAGGGACGTTATGAGATGTGCATGATAACACGGCGATATAGGGGAAAGTATGAGAGATGCGCGAAGGCACAGCGATATAGGGGATGCTATGGGAGGTGCGCGAATACACAGCGTTATAGGGGACGTTATGAGATGTGCATAAAAACACGGCGATATAGAGGAAGTTATGAGAGGTGCGCAAAAATACTGCAATATAGGAGAAGTTATGAGAGGTGCATGAACACACAGCGATATAGGGGGAGGTATGAGAGGTGCACAAAAACACAGCGATATAGGGGAAGGTATGGGAGTTGCGCGAAAACAGTGCGATATAGGGGAAGCTGTGAGAGGTGCGCGAAAACACAGCTATACAGGGGACGGAATGGGACATGCGCGAAAACACAGTGATATAGGAGAAGTTAAGAGAGGTGCGTGAAAACACAGCGATATAGGGGAAGGTATGAGAGGTGCACGAAGGCACAGCGATATAGGGGATGCTATGGTAGGTGCACGAAAACACAGCGATATAGGAGACGGTATGAGGTGTGCATAAAAACACGGCGATATAGGGGGAGGTAAGAGAGTTGTGCGAAAACTTGGCGTTACAGGGGAATGCATCAGAGGTGCCAGAAAACACAGCTGTGTACTGGAATACATCAGAGGTGCGCGAAAACAGGGCAATATAGTGGAAGCTATGGGATGTGTACGAAAACCGGGCGATATAGGGGAAGCTATGAGAGGTGTGCGAAAACACAGCGATACAGGAGATGCAATGAGACGTGCGCGAAAACACAGTGATATAGGGGAAGGTATGAGAGGTGTGCGAGAACACGGTGATATAGGGGAAATTATGAGAGGTGCGCGAAAACACGGCGATACGGCAAAATGTATCAGATGTGCGAGAAAACATAGCGATGTAGGGGAAGTATTGAGAGGAGCGAAAACATAGCGATCTAGGTGAAGACATGAGAGGTGCGCGAAAACATGGCGATATAGGGGAAGCTATGAGAGGTGAGCAAAAACATGGCGATACAGGGGAACCTATGAGAGGTGAGCAATAACACAGGGATAAAGGTAAATCTATGGGATGTGCGCGAAAAGACAGCGATATATGGGAATCTATGAGAGGTGTGCAACTCACAGCGATATAGGGGATGCTATGAGAGGTGCGTGAATACACAGCGATATAGGGGACGTGATGAGATGTGCATGAAAACGCAGCGATATTGGGGAAGGTATGAGAGGTGCACAAAAACACAGCGATATAGGGGAAGGTATGGGAGTTGCGCGAAAACAGTGCGATATAGGGGAAGCTGTGAGAGGTGCGCGAAAACACAGCTATACAGGGGACGGAATGGGACATGCGCGAAAACACAGTGATATAGGAGAAGTTAAGAGAGGTGCGTGAAAACACAGCGATATAGGGGAAGGTATGAGAGGTGCACGAAGGCACAGCGATATAGGGGATGCTATGGTAGGTGCACGAAAACACAGCGATATAGGAGACGGTATGAGGTGTGCATAAAAACACGGCGATATAGGGGGAGGTAAGAGAGTTGTGCGAAAACTTGGCGTTACAGGGGAATGCATCAGAGGTGCCAGAAAACACAGCTGTGTACTGGAATACATCAGAGGTGCGCGAAAACAGGGCAATATAGTGGAAGCTATGGGATGTGTACGAAAACCGGGCGATATAGGGGAAGCTATGAGAGGTGTGCGAAAACACAGCGATACAGGAGATGCAATGAGACGTGCGCGAAAACACAGTGATATAGGGGAAGGTATGAGAGGTGTGCGAGAACACGGTGATATAGGGGAAATTATGAGAGGTGCGCGAAAACACGGCGATACGGCAAAATGTATCAGATGTGCGAGAAAACATAGCGATGTAGGGGAAGTATTGAGAGGAGCGAAAACATAGCGATCTAGGTGAAGACATGAGAGGTGCGCGAAAACACGGCGATATAGGGGAAGCTATGAGAGGTGAGCAAAAACATGGCGATACAGGGGAACCTATGAGAGGTGAGCAATAACACAGGGATAAAGGTGAATCTATGGGATGTGCGCGAAAAGACAGCGATATATGGGAATCTATGAGAGGTGTGCAACTCACAGCGATATAGGGGATGCTATGAGAGGTGCGTGAATACACAGCGATATAGGGGACGTGATGAGATGTGCATGAAAACGCAGCGATATTGGGGAAGGTATGAGAGGTGCACAAAAACACAGCGATATAGGGGAAGGTATGGGAGTTGCGCGAAAACAGTGCGATATAGGGGAAGCTGTGAGAGGTGCGCGAAAACACAGCTATACAGGGGACGGAATGGGACATGCGCGAAAACACAGTGATATAGGAGAAGTTAAGAGAGGTGCGTGAAAACACAGCGATATAGGGGAAGGTATGAGAGGTGCACGAAGGCACAGCGATATAGGGGATGCTATGGTAGGTGCACGAAAACACAGCGATATAGGAGACGGTATGAGGTGTGCATAAAAACACGGCGATATAGGGGGAGGTATGAGAGTTGTGCGAAAACTTGGCGTTACAGGGGAATGCATTAGAAGTGCCAGAAAACACAGCTATGTACTGGAATACATCAGAGGTGCGCGAAAACAGGGCAATATAGTGGAAGCTATGGGATGTGTACGAAAACCGGGCGATATTGGGGAAGCTATGAGAGGTGTGCGAAAACACAGCGATACAGGAGACGCAATGGGACGTGCGCGAAAACACAGTGATATAGGGGAAGGTATGAGAGGTGTGCGAGAACACGGTGATATAGGGGAAATTATGAGAGGTGCGCGAAAACATGGCGATACGGCAAAATGTATCAGATGTGCGAGAAAACATAGCGATATAGGGGAAGTATTGAGAGGAGCGAAAACATAGCGATCTAGGTGAAGACATGAGAGGTGCGTGAAAACACGGCGATATAGGGGAAGCTATGAGAGGTGAGGAAAAACACGGCGATACAGGGGAACCTATGAGAGGTGAGCAATAACACAGGGATAAAGGTGAATCTATGGGATGTGCGCGAAAAGACAGTGATATATGGGAATCTATGAGAGGTGTGCAACTCACAGCGATATAGGGGATGCTATGAGAGGTGCGTGAATACACAGCGATATAGGGGACGTGATGAGATGTGCATGAAAACGCAGCGATATTGGGGAAGGTATGAGAGGTGCACAAAAACACAGCGATATAGGAGAAGTTATGAGAGGTGTGCGAAAACACAGCGATATAGGGGAAGGTATGAAAGGTGCACGAAAACACAGAGATATATACGGGAAGGAATGGGAGGTGCACGAATACACAGCGATATAGGGGACGTTATGAGATGTGCATGAAAACGCAGCGATATTGGGGAAGGTATGAGAGGTGCACAAAAACACAACGATATAGGACAAGTTATGAGAGGTGAGCAAAAACACGGTGATACAGGGGAAGCTATGAGAGGTGCGCAAGGCACAGCGATATAGGGGAAGCTATTAGAGGTGCGCAAGCACAGCGATATAGGGGATGCTATGAGAGGTGCGCGAATACACAGCAATACTGGGGAAATTATGAGAGGTGTATGAAAACTCAGCGATATTAGGGAAGGTATGAGAGGTGCACAAAAACTCAGTGATATAGGAGAAGTTATGAGAGGTGTTTGAAAACACAGCGATATAGGGGAAGGAATCGGAGGTGCGCGAAAATAGGGCGATATAGGGGAAGGTATGAGAGGTGCACGAAGGCACAGCGATATAGTGGATGCTATGGGAGGTGTGCAAATACACAGCGATATAGGGGAAGACATGAGAGATGCGTGAAAACACAGCAATATAGGGGACGCTATTGGACGTGCGAGAAAACACAGTGATATAGGGGAAGATATGAGATGTGTGCGAGAACACGGCAATATAGGTGAAATTATGAGAGGTGCGCGAAAACACGTTGATGCAGGGAACTGAATCAGATGTGCAAGAACACAGAGAGATATAGGGGAAGTAATGAGAGGTGCGTGAAAACACAGCGATATGGGGACGCTATTGGACGTGCGCGAAAACACAGTGATATAGGGGAACATATGAGAGGTGTGCGAGAACACGGCAATATAGGTGAAATTATGAGAGGTGCACGAAAACAACGATGTAGGCGAAGCTATGGGAGGTGCACGAAAGCACAGCGATATAGGGGAAGGTATGAGATGTGCATGAATACACTGTGATAGTCGGGAAGCCATGAGAGGTGTGCGAAAACACAGCGATATAGGGGAAGATATGAGAGGAGCGCGAAAACAGGGCGATATAGTGGAGGTTATGAGAGGTGCGTGAAAAGCCAGCGACATTGGGGACGTTATGAGATGTGCATGAAACCACGGTGATATTGGGGAAGGTATGAGAGGTGTGCAAAAACACAGCGGTATACGGGAATGCATGAGAGGTGCGCGAAGGCACAGTGATATAGGGGATGGTATGGGAGGTGCGCGAATACATAGCGATATAGGGGAAGGTAGGAGATGTGCGCAAAAATACATCGATATAGGGGAAGGTATGAGAGGTGCACGAAAACAGCGATGTAGGCAAAGCTATGGGAGGTGCGCGAAAACACAGCGATATAGGGGAAGTTATGAGAGCTGCGTGAAAACGCAGTGATATTGGGAAAGGTATGAGAGGAGCCCGAAAACACAGCGATATACGGGAATGCATGAGAGGTGCGCGAAGGCACAGTGATATAGGGGATGGTATGGGAGGTGTGCGAATACACAGCGATATAGGGGACGTAATGAGATGTGCGCAAAAATACATCGATATGGGGAAGTTATGAGAGGTGCGCGAAAACACAGCGATATAGGGAGAGCTATGAGATGTGCATGAATACACGGCGATAGTCGGTAAGCCATGAGAGGTGCGCGAAAACACAGCGATATAGGGGAAGGTATGAGAGCAGCGAGAAAACACATTGATATAGGGGAAGGTATGAGAGGAGTGCGAAAACAGGGCGATATAGGGGAAGTTATGAGAGGTGCGTGAAAACCTAGCGATATAGGGGACGTTATGAGATGTGCATGAAAACACGGCAATATAGGGGAAGGTATAAGAGGTGCGCAAAAATACAGTGATATAGGAGAAGTTATGAGAGGTGCGTGAAAAGACAGCGATATAAGGGAAGGTATGAGAGGTGCACGAAAACACAGCGATATTGGGGAAGGTATGGGAGGTGCGCGAAAACAGGGCGATATAGGGGAAGGCAAGAGAGGTGCGCGAAGGCACTGCTATATAGGGGATGCTATGGGAGGTGCGCGAAAACACCGTGATATAGTGGAAGACATGAGAGGTGCGCAAAAATAGGGCAATATAGTGCAACCTATGGGATGTGCGCGAAACCACGGCGATACAGGGGAATGTATCAGAGTTGCGAGAAAACACAGCGATATAGGGGACGCTATGGGACATGCGCAAAAAAGCAGTGACATAGGGGAAGGTATGAGAGGTGTGCGAGAACACGGCGATATAGGGGAAATTGTAAGAGGTGCGCGAAAACACGGCGATACAGGGGAATGTATCAGAGGTGCGAGAAAACACAGCGAGATAGGGGAAGTAATGAGAGGAGCGAAAACATAGCGATCTAGGTGAAGACATGAGAGGTGCGCGAAAACACAGCGATATAGGGGAAGCTATGAAAGGTGAGCAAAAACATGGCGATATAGGGGAAGCTCTGCGAGGTGTGCAATAACACAGTGATAAAGTTGAATCTATGCGATGTGTGCGAAAAGACACCGATATAGGGGAAGGTATGGGAGGTGCGCAAGGCACAGCGATATAGGGGATGCTATGGGAGGTGCGTGAATACACAGCGATATAGGGGACGTTATGAGATGTGCAGGAAGAAGCAGCGATATTAGGGAAGATATAAGAGGTGTACAAAAACACAGCGATATAGAGGGAGGTATGAGAGGTGCACGAAAACACAGCGATACAGGGGAAGGTATGGGAGGTGCTCGAAAACAGGGCGATATAGGGGACGGTATGAGATTTGTATGAAAACATGTCGATATAGGGGAAGCTATGAGAGGTGCGCGAAAACACGACAATATAGGGGACGGTATGAGAGGTGCGCAAGGCACAGCGATATAGGGGATGCTATGGGAGGTGCATGAATACACAGCGATATACGGGACGTTATGAGATGTGCATGAAAACGCAGCGATATTAGGGAAGGTATGAGAGGTTCACAAAAACACAGCGACATAGGAGAATGAATGGGAAGTGTGCGAAAACAGGGCGATATAGGCGAAGGTATGAGAAATGCGCGAAGGCACAGCAATATGTGGGAGGCTATGGGAGGTGCGCGACTACACAGTGATATAGGGGACGTTATGAGATGTGCATAAAAACACAGCGATATGGGGGAAGTTATGAGAGGTGCGTGAAAACAGCGATATAGGGGAAGGTATGAAAGGTGTGCGAAAACAGGGCGATTTCGGGGAAGGTATGAGAGGTGTGCGAGAACACAGCAATATAGGGGAAATTCTAAGAGTGCGCGAAAACATGGCAATACAGGAGAATGTATCAGAGGTGCGAGAAAACACAGCGATATAGGGGAAGTAATGATTGGAGCAAAAACATAGCGGTATAGGTGAAGACATGCGAGGTGCGCAAAAACACGGCGATATAGGGGAAGCTATGAGAGGTGAGCAATAACACAGCGATCAAGGTGAAGCTATGGGTTGTGCGCGAAAACAGCGATGCAGTCGAAGCTATGGGAGGTGCACGAAAACATAGCGATATCGGGGAAGGTATGGGGGGTGCACGAAAACAGGGCGATATAGGGGAAGGTATGAGAGATGCGCGAAGGCACAGTGATATAGGGGATCCTACGGGGGGTGCGCGAATGCACAGCGATATAGGGGACGTTATGAGATGTGCATGAAAACATGGCAATATAGGGGAAGGTATGAGATGTACGCAAAAGTACAGCGATATAGGAGAAGTTATGAGTGGTGCGTGAAAACACAACGATATAGGGGAAGGTATGAGAGGTGCACAATAATACAGCGATATAGGGGAAGGTATGGGAGGTGCGCGAAAACAGGGCGATATAGGGGACGTTATGAGATGTGCATGAAAACACGGCAATATAGGGGAAGGTAAGAGAGGTGCCCGAAAACACAGCGTTATAGGGGACGCTATGGGACGTGCGCGAAAACACGGCGATATAGGGGAAATTATGAGAGGTGCGCAAAAACACGGCGATACAGGGGAATGTATCAGAGGTGCGAGAAAACACAGCGAGATAGGGGAAGTAATGAGAGGAGCGAAAACATAGCGATCTAGGTGAAGACATGAGAGGTGCGCGAAAACACAGCGATATAGGGGAAGCTATGAAAGGTGAGCAAAAACACGGCGATATAGGGGAAGCTCTGCGAGGTGTGCAATAACACAGTGATAAAGTTGAATCTATGGGATGTGTGCGAAAAGACACCGATATAGGGGAAGGTATGGGAGGTGCGCAAGGCACAGCGATATAGGGGATGCTATGGGAGGTGCGTGAATACACAGCGATATAGGGGACATTATGAGATGTGCAGGAAGAAGCAGCGATATTAGGGAAGATATAAGAGGTGCACAAAAACACAGCGATATAGGAGAAGTTATGAGAGGTGCGTGAAAACACAGCGATATAGAGGGAGGTATGAGAGGTGCACAAAAAAACAGCGATACAGGGGAAGGTATGGGAGGTGCTCGAAAACAGGGCGATATAGAGGACGGTATGAGATTTGTCTGAAAACATGGCGATATAGGGGAAGCTATGAGAGGTGCGCGAAAACACGACAATACAGGGGACGGTATGAGAGGTGCGCAAGGCACAGCGATATAGGGGATGCTATGGGAGGTGCGTGAATACACAGCGATATACGGGACGTTATGAGATGTGCATGAAAACGCAGCGATATTAGGGAAGGTATGAGAGGTTCACAAAAACACAGCAACATAGGAGAATGAATGGGAAGTGTGCGAAAACAGGGCGATATAGGCGAAGGTATGAGAAATGCATGAAGGCACAGCAATATGTGGGAGGCTATGGGAGGTGCGCGACTACACAGTGATATAGGGGACGTTATGAGATGTGCATAAAAACACAGCGATATGGGGGAAGTTATGAGAGGTGCGCAAAAATGCAGCAATATTGGAGAAGTTATTAGAGGTGCGTGAAAACACAGTGATATAGGGGAAGGTATGAGAGGTGTGCGAAAACAGGGCGATATAGGGGAAGGTATTAGAGGTGTGCGAGAACACAGCAATATAGGGGAAATTCTAAGAGTGCGCGAAAACATGGCAATACAGGACAATGTATCAGAGGTGCAAGAAAACACAGCGATATAGGGGAAGTAATGATAGGAGCAAAAACATAGCGATATAGGTGAAGACATGCGAGGTGCGCAAAAACACGGCAATATAGGGGAAGCTATGAGAGGTGAGCAATAACACAGCGATCAAGGTGAAGCTATGGGTTGTGCGCAAAAACAGCGATGTAGTCGAAGCTATGGGAGGTGCACGAAAACATAGCGATATCGGGGAAGGTATGGGAGGTGCGCGAAAACAGGGCGATATAGGGGAAGTTATGAGAGGTGCGCGAAGGCACAGTGATATAGGGGATGCTACGGGAGGTGCGCGAATGCACAGCGATATAGAGGACGTTATGAGATGTGCATGAAAACACGGCAATATAGGGGAAGTTATGAGATGTATGCAAAAGTACAGCGATATAGGAAAAGTTATGAGAGGTGCGTGAAAACACAGCGATATAGGGGAAGGAATGAGAGGTGCACAATAATACAGCGATATAGCAGAAGTTATGAGAGGTGCGTGAAAACACAGCAATACAGGGGAAGGTATGAGAGGTGCGCGAAAACACAACGATATAGGGGACGCTATGGGAGGTGCGCGAAAACACAGCGATAAAGGGGACAGTATGAGATGTGCATGAATACACGGCGATATTGGGGAAGCCATGAGAGGTGCATGAAAACACAGCGATATAGGGGAAGGTATGAGATGTGTGCAAAAACACAGCGATATCGGGGAAGTTATGGGAAGTGAGCGAAAACAGGGCGATATAGGGGAAGGTATGAGAGGTACGCGAAGGCACAGTGATATAGCGGGCTATGGGAGGTGCACGAATACACAGCTATATAGGGGACGTTATGAGATGTGCATGAAAACACTGCAATATGGGGGAAGGTATGAGAGGTGCGCAAAAATACAGCATTATAGCAGAATTTATGAGAGGTGCGTGAAAACACAGTAATATAGGGCAAGGTATGAGAGTTGCACGAAAACACAGCAATATAGGGGAAGGAATGGGAGGTGCGCGAAACAGTGCGATATAGGGGAAGGTATGAGAGGTGCCCGAAAACACAGCGATATAGGGGAGGCTATGGGACGTGCGCGCAAACACGGCAATATAGGGGAACTTATGAGAAATGCACGAAAACACGGCGATACAGAGGAATGTATCAGAGGTGCGAGAAAGCACAGCGATATAGGGGACGTTATGAGATGTGCATGAAAACACAGCAATATAGGGGAAGATATGAGAGGTGCGTGAATACACAGCGATATAGGGGACGTTATGAGATGTGCATTAAAATGCAGCGATATTAAGGAAGAAATAAGAGGTGCAGAAAACAAGGGCGATATAGGAGAAGTTATGAGAGGTGTGTGAAAGCACAACGATATAGGGGAATGTATGAGAGATGCACGAAAACACAGCGATATAGGGGAAGGTCTGGGAGATGCGCAAAAACACAGCGATACAGGGGATGCTATGGGATGTGCGTGAAAACACAGTGATATAGGAGACGGTAAGAGATGTGCATGAAAACACAACGATATAGGGGAAGATATGAGAGGTACAGGAAGGCACAGCGATATAACGGATGGTATGGGATGTGCGCGAAAACACAGCGATATAGGGGACGCTATGGGAGGTGCATGAAAACACAGCGATAAAGGGGACGGTACGAGATGTGCATGAATACACGGCGATATTGGGGAAGCCATGAGAGGTGCCTGAAAACACAGCGACATAGGGGAAGTTATGAGAGGTGTGCAAAAACACAGCGATATCGGGGAAGTTATGGGAAGTGAGCAAAAACAGGGCGATATAGGGGAAGGTATGAGAGCTGCGTGAAAACACAGTGATATAGGGGAAGCTATGAGAGGAGTGCAAAAACAGGGCGATATAGGGGAAGTTATGAGAGGTGCGTGAAAACCCAGCGACATTGGGGACGTTATGAGATGTGCATGAAAACACGGTGATATTGGGGAAGGTATGAGAGGTGTGCAAAAACACAGCGATATACGGGAATGCATGAGAAGAGTGCGAAAACAGGGCGATATAGGGGAAGCTATGAGAGGTGAGCAATAACACAGCAATAAAGGGGATATTATGAGATCTGCGCAAAAATACATCGATATGGGGAAGGTATGAGAGGTGCACGAAAACAGCGATGTAGGCGAAGCTATGGGAGGTGCGCGAAAACACAGCGATATAGGGGAATGTATGAGATGTGCATGAATACACGGCGATAGTCGGGAAGCCATGAGAGGTGTGCGAAAACACAGCGATATAGGGGAGGGTATGAGAGCTGCGTGAAAACACAGTGATATAGGAGAAGTTATGAGAGGAGCGCGAAAACTGGGCGATATAGGGGAAATTATGAGAAGTGCATGAAAACCTAGCGATATAGGGGATGTTATGAGATGTGCATGAAAACACGGCGATATAGGGGAAGGTATGAGAGGTGCGTGAAGGCACAGCGATTTAGGGGAAGGTATGAGAGGTGCACAAACACAGCGATATAGGTGAAGGAATGGGAGGTGCGCGAAAACAGGGCGATATTTGGGAAGGTATGAGAGGTGCGCGAAGGCAAAGCGATATAAGGGATGCTATGGGAGGTGCGTGAATACACAGCGATATAGGGGACGTTATGAGATGTGCATTAAAATGCAGCGATATTAAGGAAGAAATAAGAGGTGCAGAAAACAAGGGCGATATAGGAGAAGTTATGAGAGGTGTGTGAAAGCACAACGATATAGGGGAATGTATGAGAGATGCACGAAAACACAGCGATATAGGGGAAGGTCTGGGAGATGCGCAAAAACACAGCGATACAGGGGATGCTATGGGATGTGCGTGAAAACACAGTGATATAGGAGACGGTAAGAGATGTGCATGAAAACACAACGATATAGGGGAAGATATGAGAGGTACAGGAAGGCACAGCGATATAACGGATGGTATGGGATGTGCGCGAAAACACAGCGATATAGGGGACGCTATGGGAGGTGCGTGAAAACACAGCGATAAAGGGGACGGTACGAGATGTGCATGAATACACGGCGATACAGGGGAAGGTATGGGAGGTGCTCGAAAACAGGGCGATATAGAGGACGGTATGAGATTTGTATGAAAACATGGCGATATAGGGGAAGCTATGAGAGGTGCGCGAAAACACGACAATACAGGGGACGGTATGAGAGGTGCGCAAGGCACAGCGATATAGGGGATGCTATGGGAGGTGCGTGAATACACAGCGATATACGGGACGTTATGAGATGTGCATGAAAACGCAGCGATATTAGGGAAGGTATGAGAGGTTCACAAAAACACAGCAACATAGGAGAATGAATGGGAAGTGTGCGAAAACAGGGCGATATAGGCGAAGGTATGAGAAATGCATGAAGGCACAGCAATATGTGGGAGGCTATGGGAGGTGCGCGACTACACAGTGATATAGGGGACGTTATGAGATGTGCATAAAAACACAGCGATATGGGGGAAGTTATGAGAGGTGCGCAAAAATGCAGCAATATTGGAGAAGTTATTAGAGGTGCGTGAAAACACAGTGATATAGGGGAAGGTATGAGAGGTGTGCGAAAACAGGGCGATATAGGGGAAGGTATTAGAGGTGTGCGAGAACACAGCAATATAGGGGAAATTCTAAGAGTGCGCGAAAACATGGCAATACAGGACAATGTATCAGAGGTGCAAGAAAACACAGCGCTATAGGGGAAGTAATGATAGGAGCAAAAACATAGCGATACAGGTGAAGACATGCGAGGTGCGCAAAAACACGGCGATATAGGGGAAGCTATGAGAGGTGAGCAATAACACAGCGATCAAGGTGAAGCTATGGGTTGTGCGCGAAAACAGCGATGTAGTCGAAGCTATGGGAGGTGCACGAAAACATAGCGATATCGGGGAAGGTATGGGAGGTGCGCGAAAACAGGGCGATATAGGGGAAGTTATGAGAGGTGCGCGAAGGCACAGTGATATAGGGGATGCTACGGGAGGTGCGCGAATGCACAGCGATATAGAGGACGTTATGAGATGTGCATGAAAACACGGCAATATAGGGGAAGTTATGAGATGTATGCAAAAGTACAGCGATATAGGAAAAGTTATGAGAGGTGCGTGAAAACACAGCGATATAGGGGAAGGAATGAGAGGTGCACAATAATACAGCGATATAGCAGAAGTTATGAGAGGTGCGTGAAAACACAGCAATACAGGGGAAGGTATGAGAGGTGCGCGAAAACACAACGATATAGGGGACGCTATGGGAGGTGCGCGAAAACACAGCGATAAAGGGGACAGTACGAGATGTGCATGAATACACGGCGATATCGGGGAAGCCATGAGAGGTGCATGAAAACACAGCGATATAGGGGAAGGTATGAGATGTGTGCAAAAACACAGCGATATCGGGGAAGTTATGGGAAGTGAGCGAAAACAGGGCGATATAGGGGAAGGTATGAGAGGTACGCGAAGGCACAGTGATATAGGGGGCTATGGGAGGTGCACGAATACACAGCTATATAGGGGACGTTATGAGATGTGCATGAAAACGCTGCAATATGGGGGAAGGTATGAGAGGTGCGCAAAAATACAGCATTATAGCAGAATTTATGAGAGGTGCGTGAAAACACAGTAATATAGGGCAAGGTATGAGAGTTGCACGAAAACACAGCAATATAGGGGAAGGAATGGGAGGTGCGCGAAACAGTGCGATATAGGGGAAGGTATGAGAGGTGCCCGAAAACACAGCGATATAGGGGAGGCTATGGGACGTGCGCGCAAACACGGCAATATAGGGGAACTTATGAGAAATGCACGAAAACACGGCGATACAGAGGAATGTATCAGAGGTGCGAGAAAGCACAGCGATATAGGGGACGTTATGAGATGTGCATGAAAACACAGCAATATAGGGGAAGATATGAGAGGTACACGAAAACACGGCGATATGGGAGAATGTATCAGAGGTGTGAGAAAACACAGCGATATAGGGGAAGTAATGAGAGGAGCGAAAACATAGCGATCTAGGTGAAGACATGAGAGGTGCGCGAAAACACGGCGATATAGGGGAAGCTATGAGAGGTGAGCAAAAACACGGCGATATAGGGGAAGCTGTGAGAGGTGTGCAATAACACAGCGATAAAGTTGAATCTATGGGATGTGCGCGAAAAGACAGCGATATAGGGGAAGGTATGAGAAGTGCGCAAGGCACAGCAATATAGGGGATGCTATGGGAGGTGCGTGAATACACAGCGATATAGGGGACGTTATGAGTTGTGCATTAAAATGCAGCGATATTAAGGAAGAAATAAGAGGTGCAGAAAACAAGGGCGATATAGGAGAAGTTATGAGAGGTGTGTGAAAGCACAACGATATAGGGGAATGTATGAGAGATGCACGAAAACACAGCGATATAGGGGAAGGTCTGGGAGATGCGCAAAAACACAGCGATACAGGGGATGCTATGGGATGTGCGTGAAAACACAGTGATATAGGAGACGGTAAGAGATGTGCATGAAAACACAACGATATAGGGGAAGATATGAGAGGTACAGGAAGGCACAGCGATATAACGGATGGTATGGGATGTGCGCGAAAACACAGCGATATAGGGGACGCTATGGGAGGTGCGTGAAAACACAGCGATAAAGGGGACGGTACGAGATGTGCATGAATACACGGCGATATTGGGGAAGCCATGAGAGGTGCCTGAAAACACAGCGACATAGGGGAAGTTATGAGAGGTGTGCAAAAACACAGCGATATCGGGGAAGTTATGGGAAGTGAGCAAAAACAGGGCGATATAGGGGAAGGTATGAGAGCTGCGTGAAAACACAGTGATATAGGGGAAGCTATGAGAGGAGTGCAAAAACAGGGCGATATAGGGGAAGTTATGAGAGGTGCGTGAAAACCCAGCGACATTGGGGACGTTATGAGATGTGCATGAAAACACGGTGATATTGGGGAAGGTATGAGAGGTGTGCAAAAACACAGCAATAAAGGGGATATTATGAGATCTGCGCAAAAATACATCGATATGGGGAAGGTATGAGAGGTGAGCAATAACACAGCAATAAAGGGGATATTATGAGATCTGCGCAAAAATACATCGATATGGGGAAGGTATGAGAGGTGCACGAAAACAGCAATGTAGGCGAAGCTATGGGAGGTGCGCGAAAACACAGCGATATAGGGGATGTATGAGATGTGCATGAATACACGGCGATAGTCGGGAAGCCATGAGAGGTGTGCAAAAACACAGCGATATAGGGGAAGGTATGAGAGCTGCGTGAAAACACAGTGATATAGGAGAAGTTATGAGAGGAGCGCGAAAACTGGGCGATATAGGGGAAATTATGAGAAGTGCATGAAAACCTAGCGATATAGGGGATGTTATGAGATGTGCATGAAAACACGGCGATATAGGGGAAGGTATGAGAGGTGCGTGAAGGCACAGCGATTTAGGGGAAGGTATGAGAGGTGCACAAACACAGCGATATAGGTGAAGGAATGGGAGGTGCGCGAAAACAGGGCGATATTTGGGAAGGTATGAGAGGTGCGCGAAGGCAAAGCGATATAAGGGATGCTATGGGAGGTGCGCGAATACACAGCGATATAGAGGACGTTATGAGATGTGCATAACAACATGGCGATATAGGGTAAGTTATGAGAGGTGTGCAAAAACACGGCGATATAGGGGAAGCTATGAGAGGTGAGCAATAACACAGCGATAAAGGTGAATCTGTGGGATGTGCACGAAAAAACAGCTATATAGGGGAAGGTATGAGAGGTGCGCAAGGCACAGCGATATAGGGGGAGGTACGAGAGGTGCACGAAAACACAACAATATAGGGGAAGGTATGGAAAGTACTCGAAAACAGGGCGATATAGGGGAAGATATGAGAGGTATGCGAAGGCACAGCAATATAGGGGATGCTATGGGAGCTGCGCGAAAACACAGTGATATAGGGGAAGACATGAGAGGTGCGTGAATACAGGGCAATATAGTGGAAGCTATGAGAGGTGAGCAAAAACCTGGCGAATTAGGGGAAACTATTAGAGGTGAGGAATAACAAAGCGATAAAGGTGAATCTATGGGATGTGCGCGAAAAGACAGCGATATAGGGGACGGTATGAGAGGTGCATGAATACACGGCGATATAGGGGAAGCTATGAGAGGTGCGCGAAAACACGGCAATATAGGGGACGGTATGAGAGGTGCGCAAGGCACAGCGATATAGGGGATGCTATGGGAGGTGCGTGAATACACAGCGATATACGGGACGTTATGAGATGTGCATGAAAACGCAGCGATATTAGGGAAGGTATGAGAGGTTCACAAAAGCAAGGCGACATAGGAGAATGAATGGGAAGTGTGCGAAAACAGGGCGATATAGGTGAAGGTATGAGAAGTGCGTGTAGGCACAGCAATATGTGGGAGGCTATGGGAGGTGCGCGACTACACAGTGATATAGGGGACGTTATGAGATGTGCATAAAAACACAGCGATATAGGGGAAGTTATGAGAGTTGCGCAAAAATGCAGCAATATAGGAGAAGTTATGAGAGGTGCGTGAAAATACAGCGATATAGGGGAAGGCATGAGAGGTACGTGAAGGCACAGTTATATAGGGGTGCTATGGGAGGTGCATGAATACACAGCGATATAGGGGACGTTATGAGATGTGCATGAAAACACGGCAATATAGGGGAAGGTATGAGAGGTACACGAAAACACAGCGATATATGGGAAGGTATGGGAGGTGCGCAAAAATACAGCGATATAGGGGATTCTATGGGAGGTGCGCGAAAACACAGTGATATAGGGGACGCTATGGGATGTTCGTGAAAACACGGCGATATAGGGGAAATTATGAGAGGTGCGCGAAAACACGGCGATACAGGGGAATGTATCAGAGGTGCGAGAAAACACAGCGATATAAGGGAAGTAATGAGAGGAGCGATAACATAGCGATATAGGTGAAGACATGAGAGGTGCGCGAAAATACGGCGATATAGGGGAAGCTATGAGAGGTGAGCAAAAACACGGCGACATAGGGGAAGGAATGGGAGGTGTGCGAAAACAGGGCGATAAAGGGGAAGGTATGAGAGGTCTGTGAAGGCACAGCAATATAGGGGATTCTATGGGAGGTGCGCGAATACACAACGATATAGGGGACGTTATGAGATGTGCATAAAAACACGGCGATATAGGGGAAGGTATGAGAGGTGCCCGAAAACACAGCGATATAGAGGATGCTATGGGAAGTGCGCGAAAACACAGTGATATAGGGGAAGTTATGAGAGGAGCGAAAACATAGCCATGTCAGCGAATCTATGGGAGGTGCTTGAAAACACAGTGATATCGAGGAAGGTATGGGAGGTGAGAGAAAACAGGGCGATATAGAGGAAGGTATGATAGGTACGCGAAGGCACAGTTATATAGGGGATTCTATGGGAGGTGCGCGAATACACAGCGATATAGGGGACATTATGAGATGTGCATGAAAACACGGCAATATAGGGGAAGGTATGAGAGGTGCGCAAAAATACAGCGATATAGCAGAATTTATGAGAGGTGCGTGAAAACACAGCGATATAGGGGAAGGTATGAGAGGTGCACGAAAACACAGCAATATAGGGGGAGGTATGGGAGGTGCGCGAAATCAGGGCGATATAGGGGATAGTATGAGAGGTGCGCGAAAAAAAGGGCAATATAGTGGAATTTATGAGAGGTGCCCGAAAACACAGCGATATAGGGGACGCTATGGAACGTGTGCAAAAACACGGCGATGGAGGGGAAATTATGACAGGTGCGCGAAAATACGGCAATACAGGGGAATGTATCAGAGGTGCGGTAAAACACAGCGATATAGGGGACGCTATGGGACGTGCGTGAAAAGACAGTGATATAGGGGAAGGTATGAAAGGTGTGCGAGAACACGACGATATAAGGGAATGTATCAGAGGTGCGAGAAAACACAGCAATATAGGGGAATTACTGATAGGAGCGAAAACATAGCGATATAGGTGAAGACATGCGAGGTGCATGAAACCACGGCGATATAGGGGAAGCTATGAGAGGTGATCAATAACACAGCGATAAAGGTGAAGCTATGGGATTTGCGCGAAAAGACAGCGATATAGGGGAAGGTATGAGAGGTGCGCGAAAACACAGCGATATAGGGGACGGTATGAGATGTGCATGAATACACGACAATAGTCGGGAAACCATGAGAGGTGTGTGAAAGCACAGCGATATAGGGGAAGTTATGAGAGGTGCGCAAAAATACTGCAATATAGGAGAAGTTATGAGAGGTGCATGAAAACACAGCGATATAGGGGAAGGTATGGGAGTTGCGCAAAAACAGTGCGATATAGGGGAAGGTATGAGAGGTGTGCGAAGGCACTGCAAAATAGGGGATGCAATGGGAGGTGCGCGAAAACACAGTTATATAGGGGAAGACATGAGAAGTGCGCGAAAACAGGGCAATATAGTGGAAGCTATGGGATGTGCGCGAAAACACGGCGATAAAGGTGTAGGTATGAGAGTTGCGCGAAAACACAGCGATATAGGGGACGCTATGGGACGTGCGCGAAAAACACAGTGATATAGGGGAAGGTATGAGAGGTGTGCGAGAACAGACACGGCGATATAGAGGAAATTATGAGAGGTGCGCGAAAACACGGCGATACAGGATAATATATCAGAGGTGCGAGAAAACACATCGTTATAGGGGGAAGTAATGAGAGGAGCGAAAACATAGCGATATAGGTGAAGACATGATAGGTGCGCGAAAACACGGCGATATATGGGAAGCTATGAGAGTTGAGCAATAACACAGCCATAAAGGTGAAGCTATGGGATGTGCGCGAAAAGACAGCGATATAGGGGAAGGTATGAGAGGTGCGCGAAACCAGCGATATAGGCGACGCTATGGGGACGTGCGCAAAAACACGGCGATATAGGGGAAGCCATGAGAGGTGCGCGAAAACACAGCGATATAGTGGAAGTTATGAGAGGCGCGTGAAAACACAGCGATATAGGGGACGGTATGAGAGGTGCGCGAAAACACAGCGATATAGGCGACGCTATGAGAGGTGTGCGAGAACACGGCGATATAGGGGAAATTATGAGAGGGTGCGCGATAACACGGCGATACAGGGGAATGTATCAGAGGTGCGAGAAAACACACCGATTTAGGGGAAGTTAAGAGAGTAGCGAAAGCACAGCGATGTAGGGGGAAGGTATGAGAGGTGCCTCGCCTCCCGCCTCGAGCCTCTTGCCATACCTCGCCTCTAGTTTCCCGGCCGCTTCGGATTGTGTGTTTAAGTTTGCTCCAGTCCCGAGATTTACCTGTGGTACTCAGTCTCTCCGTGTCAAGTATTCTAAGTTTTACTTCAGCACCGAGAATTACCTGTGTAATTCCGTCTCTCCGTGCCAAGAGAGGTTTTGCCTGCCGCTTTCCTTTCTACGCTCCGTGTCAGGACAGTTCTGCTTACCTTCTGCTTCCCTGAACACCTTCCTGTTTGCCGTTAACGCTCACAACCCTCGTCTACTTCCTAACTTAATCTCCGGGCCTCGTTCCCTGCAACACAACGACTTAATCTGCGCGCATCTCCAAATCCACGTGAGCCACCAGAATCCGTGTGCGCCCCTGAATTTTATGACAAACCTCTAAAGATACTCAATCCCCAAATCAGTGAGCACTCCTCGTGTGCGAGAACGCAGCACTAAATCAGTGCGCAACCCCAAATCATTCCACCTGTCCACCCAAAACTCCGTGCGCACGCATATTCACAACCACTTCCCTAATTCCTACGTTTTCCGCAATTTGGTGCGCACCCGAACCCCGCTGACACGCCCGCAGGCATAACAGATTTTTTTTCAGAGCAACAATCATTTCAATCCGTTCAGAAAATTGTTGTCTCGGGAAGAAAAATAATCATTGTAAATTCTTTGCTAATCTTGGTGTAACTTCAAACCCGTATTGAATCCAAACGCATATGCGATTATCATCGAGCATAAACCGTGTTAAACAGTTCAGGAAATGGCTGCCTCGACATTAAAAAACGCAGCATGAGGGTGCGCACTGATTTTGGGGATTGAGGAGCTTTAGAGGTTTGTCATAAAATGCAGGGGTGCACTCAGCTTCTGGTGCTCACGTGGGATTATTGAGATGGCGCGCAGATTTAGTCGTTGTGTTGCAAGGAACGAGGTCCGGATATGGAGTCAGGAAGTAGACGAGGGTGTGACCGTTAAAGGCAAACAGGAAGGTGTTCATAGAAAATAGAAAATAGGTGCAGGAGTAGGCCATTCGGCCCTTCGAGCCTGCACTGCCATTTATTATGATCATGGCTGAACATCCAACTCAGAACCCCCGCCCCAGCCTTCCCTCCATACCCCCTAATCCCCGTAGCCACAAGGGCCATATCTAACTCCCTCTTAAATATAGCCAATAAACTGGCCTCAACTGTTTCCTGTGGCAGAGAATTCCACAGATTCACCACTCTCTGTGTGAAGAAGTTTTTCCTAATCTCGGTCCTAAAAGGCTTCCCCTCTATCCTCAAACTGTGGCCCCTCGTTCTGGACTTCCCCCAACATCGGGAACAATCATCCTGCATCTAGCCTGTCCAATCCCTTTAGGATCTTATACGTTTCAATCAGATCTCCCCCCAATCTTCTAAATTCCAATGAGTACAAGCCCAGTTCATCCAGTCTTTCTTCATATGAAAGTCCTGCCATCCTAGAAATCAATCTGGTGAACCTTCTTTGTACTCCCTCTATGGCAAGGATGTCTTTCCTCAGATTAGGGGACCAAAACTGCACACAATACTCCAGGTGTGGTCTCACCAAGGCCTTGTACTACTTGCAGTATTCCCCTCCCTGCTCCTGTACTCGAATCCTCTTGCTATAAATGCCAGCATACCATTCGCCTCTTTAGCAACCTCCAATTTAAAAACACAATATGAACACATCTGAAAATCATAAAGGGCCTATAATCCCTACAAATGAAACAAACTTGAGATTCGTCACTATTGAAAATCCACAGACACACCCAAATCCGGGAACACCACCAAACCCTCTCACACCCACATTAGAATATGCCAAAGAAAAAATCATTTCAAAACCTTCAAAAGATATTTGTCTGCATAAGTTTAAAGTGGCGAGGTGAGGTATGGCTAGAGGCAAGAGACTAGTGGTGAGTATTGGCTAAAGGCTAGAGGCGAGGCTTGCCTAGAGGCTAGAGGCTAGAGGCTAGGGTCGAGGCTTGGCTAGAGACTAGAAGCGAGGCTTGCCTAGAGGCTAGAGACTACATGCGAGTCCTGGCTGAAGGCTAGATGCTAGAGGCGAGGCACCTCTCATAACTTCCCATATATCACTGTGTTTATGAACCTCCCATACCTTCCCATAATTCACTGTTTTCACCAGCCTCTCATACCTTCCCCTATATCGCTGTGTTTTCCCGCACATCTCATAACCTCTATATAGCCGTGTTTTCACGCACCTCCCATCGCTTCCCCTATATCGCTGTGTTTCTCTCAACTCTCATGCCTTCCCCTATAACGCCCTGTTTTCACGCACCTCCCATACCTTCCCCTATATCTCTGTGTTTTTGCGTACCTCTCATAACTTCCACAACATTGCCGTGTTTTTGTGCACCTCCCACACCTTCCCCTATATCGCTGTGTTCTTGTACACCTCTCATAGCTTAACATATATTGCAATGTTTGTGTGCACCTCTCATAGATTCCCCCAAATCGCTGAGTTTACGCGCACCTCTCATAGCTTCCCCTATATCGCTGTGTTTTCACGCACCTCGCATACCTTCCCCTATATTGCTGTTTTTGCTCACCTCTCATAGCATTGACTATATCGCCATGTACTCGCGCATCACTCATACCTTCCC
This sequence comes from Mobula birostris, assembly GCF_030028105.1. Classification (NCBI taxonomy): domain Eukaryota; kingdom Metazoa; phylum Chordata; class Chondrichthyes; order Myliobatiformes; family Myliobatidae; genus Mobula; species Mobula birostris. The sequence goes on from NW_027275142.1 coordinate 43,518, forward strand.
GTATTTAGCTAAGTTTTCGCTAATCTATCATACCTTTCCCTATATCGTCGTGTTTTCACGCACCTCTCATAGCTTCACGTATATCGCCGTGTTTTCGTGCACCTCCCATAACTTCCCCTATATCGCTATGTTTTCTCGCACCCCTCATACCTTCTCCTATATCACTCTGTCATTGCGCTCCTCCCATCGCTTCCAATATATCGCTGCGTTTTCGCGCACCTCCTATAGATTCCTGTATATGACTGTGTTTTTGCACACCTCTCATACCTTCCCCTATATCGCCGTGTTTCCGTGCACCACCCATACCTTCCCCTATATCGCTGTGGTTTTGCGCACCTCTCATAGCTTCCCCTCTATCGCTGTGTTCTCGTGAACTTCTCATAGCTCTCCATATATTGCAATGTTTTCGCTCACCTCTCATAGCTTCCCTCAAATTGCTCTGTTTTCGCGCACCACTCATAACATGACGTATATCACCATGTTTTCGTGCACCTTCCATAGCTTCCCCTATATCACTGTGTTTTCGCGCAACTCTCATACCTTCCCCTGTATCGCCATGTTTTCATGCACCTCCCATACCTTACTCTGTATTGCTTTGTTTTCGTGCTTCTCCCATAGATTGCCCTATATCGCTGTGTTTTTGCGCACCTCTAATACCTACCCCTATAACGCCCTGTTTTCACGTACCTCCCATACCTTCCTCTATATCACTGTGTTTTTGTGCACCTCTCATACCTTCCCCTGTATCGCCGTGTTTTCGTGCACCTCCCACACCTTCCCTTATATCTTTTTGTTCTCATACACCTCTCATAGCTTAACATATATTGCAATGTTTGTGTGCACCTCTCATAGATTCCCCCAAATCGCTGTGTTTATGCGCATCTCTCATAGCTTCCCCTATATCGCTGTGTTTTTGCTCACCTCTCACAGCTTTGCCTATATCGCCATGTTCTCGCGCATCACTTATACCTTCACTTATTTAGCTGAGGTTTCGCTAATCTCTCATATCTTCCCCTATACCGTCGTGTTTTCGCACACCTCTCATAGCTTCACGTATATCGCCGTGTTTTCGCGCACCTCCCATACCTTCCCCTATACTGCTGTGTTGTCACGTAACTCCCAAAGCTTCCACAATATCACTGTTTTTGCGCACCTCTCATAACATCACGTGCATCACCATGCTTTCGCGCACCTCTCATAGCTTCCCCTATCTCACTGTGTTTTCGCGCACCTCTCATACCTTCCTCCATATCGCTGCGTTTTCGCGCACCTCCTATAGATTCCTGTATATGACTGTGTTTTTGCACACCTCTCATACCTTCCCCTATATCGCCGTGTTTCTGTGCACCACCCATACCTTCCCCTATATCGCTGTGGTTTTGCGCACCTCTCATAGCTTCCCCTCTATCGCTGTGTTCTCGTGAACCTCTCATAGCTCTCCATATATTGCTCTGTTTTCGTGCACCTCTCATAACATCACATGCATCAACATGTTTTCACGCACCTCCCATAGCTTCCCCTATCTCACTGTGTTTTCGCGCACCTCTCATACCTTCCTCTATATTACCCTGCTCTCGTGCATCTCCCAGCCCTTCCCCTACATCGCTGTGTTTTCGTGCAGCTCCCATAGATTCCCTAATCGCTGTGTTTTTGCGCACCTCTAATACCTTCCCCTATAACGCCCTGTTTTCACGCACCTCCCATACCTTCCCCTATATCGTTGTGTTTTTGCGCACCTCTCATACCTTCCATTATATCACTGTGATTTTGCACACCGCCCATAGCTTCCCCATATATCGCTGTGTTTTTGCTCACCTCTCATATCTTCCCCTGTATCGCCGTGTTTTCGTGCACCTCCCACACCTTCCCCTATATTGTTTTGTTCTCATACACCTCTCATAGCTTAACATATATTGCAATGTTTTTGTGCACCTCTCATAGATTCCCCCAAATCACTGTGTTTACGCGCATCTCTCATAGCTTCCCCTATATCGCCGTGTTTTCACGCACCTCGCATATCTTTCCCTATATCACTGTGTTTTTGCTCACCTCTCATAGCTTTGTCTATATTGCCGTGTTCTCGCGCATCACTCATACCTTCCCCTTTTTAGCTGAGTTTTCGCTAATCTCTCATACCTTCCCCTATATCGACGTGTTTTCACGCACCACTCATAGCTTCACGTATATCGCCGTGTTTCCGTGCACCTCCCATAGCTTCCCCTATATTGCTGTGTTTTCGCGCACCTCTCATAATATCACGTATATCACCATGTTTTCGCGCACCTCCCATAGCTTCCGCTATATCGCTGTGTTTACACGTACGTCTCATAGCTTCCCCTATATCGCAGTATTATCGTGCACCTCGCATACCTTCCCCTATATTGCTGTGTTTTTCATTCACCTCCCATAGCATTGCCTATATTGCCATGTTCTCACGCATCACTCATATTTTCCCCTTTTTAGCTGAGTTTTCGCTAATCTCTCATAGCTTCCTATATATCGACGTGTTTTCACACACCTCTCATAGCTTCATGTATATTGCCGTGTTTTCGTGCACCTCCCATAGATTCCCCTATGTTGCTGTGTTTTCGCGCACCTCTCTCACCTTACTCTATATTGTTGCATTTATCCGCACCTCTCATAGCTTCCCCTCTATCACTATGTTCTCGTGCACCTCTCATAGCTTTCCATATATTGCAATGTTGTTTCTCACCTCTCATAGCTTCCCTCAAATTGCTCTGTTTTCGCGCACGTCTCATAACATCACGTATATCACCATGTTTTCGCGCACCTCCCATAGCTTCCATCTATATCACTGAGTTTTCGTGCACCTCTCATACCTTACCCTGTATCGCTGTGTTTTCATGCACCTCCCATACCTTCCCCTGTATCGCTCTGATTTCGCGCACCTCCCATAGATTCCCCTATATCGCTGTGTTTTTGCGCACCTCTAATACCTACCACAATAACGCCCTGTTTTCACGCACCTCCCATACCTTCCCCTATAGCACTGTGTTTTTGTGCACCTCTCATACCTTCCCCTGTATCGCCGTGTTTTCATGCACCTCCCATAGATTCCCCTATATCGCTATGTTCTCGTATACCTCTCATAGCTAACATATATTGCAATGTTTGTGTGCACCTCTCATAGATTCCCCCAAATCGCTGTGTTTACGCGCACCTCTGATAACTTCCCCTATATTGCTGTGTTTTCGCGCACCTCGCACACCTTCCCCTATATCACTGTGTTTTTGCTCACCTCTCATAACTTTGCCTATATCGCCATGTTCTTGCGCATCGCTCATACCTTCCCCTATTTAGCTGAGTTTTCGTTAATCTCTCATACCTTCCCCTATATCGTCGTGTTTTCACGCACCTCTCATAGCTTCACGTATATCCCCATGTTTTCATGCATCTCCCATAGATTCCACTATGTCGCTGTGTTTTTGTGCACCTCTCATACCTTCCCCTATATTGCTGTGTTTTCGTGCACCTCTCATACCTTACCCTATAACGTTGCGTTTTCCCGCACCTCCCATAGCTTCCCCAATATCATTGTGTTTTCGCTCACTTCATACAGCTTCCACTATATCGCCATGCTTTCTTGCTCCTCTGATACCTTCCCTTATATCGACGTGTTTTCACGCACCTCTGATACCTTCACGTATATCACCGTGTTTTCGTGCACCTCCCATACCTTCCCCTATATTGCTGTGTTGTCGCGTAACTCCCATAGCTTCCGTAATATCACTGTTTTCACGCACCTCCCGTAGCTTCCCCTATATTGCTGTGTTTTCGCGCACCTCTCATACCTTACCCTATATCGTTGCATTTTCCCGCAGTTCTCATAGCTTCCCCTCTATCACTGTGTTCTCGTGCACCTCTCATAGCTTTCCATGTATTGCAATGTTTTCGCTCACCTCTCATAGCTTCCCTCAAATTGCTCTGTTTTCGCGCACCACTCATAACATCACGTATATCACCATGTTTTCGTGCACCTTCCATAGCTTCCCCTATATCACTGTGTTTTCGCGCAACTCTCATACCTTCCCCTGTATCGCCATGTTTTCATGCACCTCCCATACCTTACTCTGTATTGCTTTGTTTTCGTGCTTCTCCCATAGATTGCCCTATATCGCTGTGTTTTTGCGCACCTCTAATACCTACCCCTATAACGCCCTGTTTTCACGTACCTCCCATACCTTCCTCTATATCACTGTGTTTTTGTGCACCTCTCATACCTTCCCCTGTATCGCCGTGTTTTCGTGCACCTCCCACACCTTCCCTTATATCTTTTTGTTCTCATACACCTCTCATAGCTTAACATATATTGCAATGTTTGTGTGCACCTCTCATAGATTCCCCCAAATCGCTGTGTTTATGCGCATCTCTCATAGCTTCCCCTATATCGCTGTGTTTTTGCTCACCTCTCACAGCTTTGCCTATATCGCCATGTTCTCGCGCATCACTCATACCTTCACTTATTTAGCTGAGGTTTCGCTAATCTCTCATATCTTCCCCTATACCGTCGTGTTTTCGCACACCTCTCATAGCTTCACGTATATCGCCGTGTTTTCGCGCACCTCCCATACCTTCCCCTATACTGCTGTGTTGTCACGTAACTCCCAAAGCTTCCACAATATCACTGTTTTTGCGCACCTCTCATAACATCACGTGCATCACCATGCTTTCACGCACCTCTCATAGCTTCCCCTATCTCACTGTGTTTTCGCGCACCTCTCATACCTTCCTCCATATCGCTGCGTTTTCGCGCACCTCCTATAGATTCCTGTATATGACTGTGTTTTTGCACACCTCTCATACCTTCCCCTATATCGCCGTGTTTCTGTGCACCACCCATACCTTCCCCTATATCGCTGTGGTTTTGCGCACCTCTCATAGCTTCCCCTCTATCGCTGTGTTCTCGTGAACCTCTCATAGCTCTCCATATATTGCTCTGTTTTCGTGCACCTCTCATAACATCACATGCATCAACATGTTTTCACGCACCTCCCATAGCTTCCCCTATCTCACTGTGTTTTCGCGCACCTCTCATACCTTCCTCTATATTACCCTGCTCTCGTGCATCTCCCAGCCCTTCCCCTACATCGCTGTGTTTTCGTGCAGCTCCCATAGATTCCCTAATCGTTGTGTTTTTGCGCACCTCTAATACCTTCCCCTATAACGCCCTGTTTTCACGCACCTCCCATACCTTCCCCTATATCGTTGTGTTTTTGCGCACCTCTCATACCTTCCATTATATCACTGTGATTTTGCACACCGCCCATAGCTTCCCCATATATCGCTGTGTTTTTGCTCACCTCTCATATCTTCCCCTGTATCGCCGTGTTTTCGTGCACCTCCCACACCTTCCCCTATATTGTTTTGTTCTCATACACCTCTCATAGCTTAACATATATTGCAATGTTTTTGTGCACCTCTCATAGATTCCCCCAAATCACTGTGTTTACGCGCATCTCTCATAGCTTCCCCTATATCGCCGTGTTTTCACGCACCTCGCATATCTTTCCCTATATCACTGTGTTTTTGCTCACCTCTCATAGCTTTGTCTATATTGCCGTGTTCTCGCGCATCACTCATACCTTCCCCTTTTTAGCTGAGTTTTCGCTAATCTCTCATACCTTCCCCTATATCGACGTGTTTTCACGCACCACTCATAGCTTCACGTATATCGCCGTGTTTCCGTGCACCTCCCATAGCTTCCCCTATATTGCTGTGTTTTCGCGCACCTCTCATAACATCACGTATATCACCATGTTTTCGCGCACCTCCCATAGCTTCCGCTATATCGCTGTGTTTACACGCACGTCTCATAGCTTCCCCTATATCGCAGTATTATCGCGCACCTCGCATACCTTCCCCTATATTGCTGTGTTTTTCGTTCACCTCTCATAGCATTGCCTATATCGCCATGTTCTCACGCATCACTCATATTTTCCCCTTTTTAGCTGAGTTTTCGCTAATCTCTCATAGCTTCCTATATATCGACGTGTTTTCACACACCTCTCATAGCTTCATGTATATTGCCGTGTTTTCGTGCACCTCCCATAGATTCCCCTATATTGCTGTGTTTTCGCGCACCTCGCATACCTTCTCCTATATCACTGTGTTTTTGCTCACCTCTCATAACTTTGCCTATATTGCCATGTTCTTGCGCATCGCTCATACCTTCCCCTATTTAGCTGAGTTTTCGTTAACCTCTCATACCTTCCCCTATATCGTCGTGTTTTCGCGCACCTCTCATAACATCACGTATATCACCATGTTTTCGCGCACCTCCCATAGCTTCCGCTATATCGCTGTGTTTACACGCACGTCTCATAGCTTCCCCTATATCGCAGTATTATGGCGTACCTCGCATACCTTCCCCTATATTGCTGTGTTTTTCGTTCACCTCTCATAGCATTGCCTATATCGCCATGTTCTCACGCATCACTCATATTTTCCCCTTTTTAGCTGAGTTTTCGCTAATCTCTCATAGCTTCCTATATATCGACGTGTTTTCACACACCTCTCATAGCTTCATGTATATTGCCGTGTTTTCGTGCACCTCCCATAGATTCCCCTATGTTGCTGTGGTTTCGCGCACCTCTCTCACCTTCCTCTATATTGTTGCATTTATCCGCACCTCTCATAGCTTCCCCTCTATCACTGTGTTCTCGTGCACCTCTCATAGCTTTCCATATATTGCAATGTTGTTTCTCACCTCTCATAGCTTCCCTCAAATTGCTCTGTTTTCGCGCACCTCTCATAATATCACGTATATCACCATGTTTTTGCGCACCTCCCATAGCTTCCCCTATATCACTGAGTTTTCGTGCACCTCTCATACCTTACCCTGTATCGCTGTGTTTTTATGCGCCTCCCATACCTTCCCCTGTATCGCTCTGATTTCACGCACCTCCCATAGATTCCCCTATATCGCTGTGTTTTTGCGCACCTCTAATACCTACCACAATAACGCCCTGTTTTCACGCACCTCCCATACCTTCCCCTATAGCACTGTGTTTTTGTGCACCTCTCATACCTTCCCCTATATCGCTGTGTTTTTGCTCACCTCTCATACCTTCCCCTGTATCGCCGTGTTTTCATGCACCTCCCACACCTTCCCCTATATCTTTTTGTTCTCGTATACCTCTCATAGCTAACATATATTGCAATGTTTGTGTGCACCTCTCATAGATTCCCCCAAATCGCTGTGTTTACGCGCACCTCTGATAACTTCCCCTATATTGCTGTGTTTTCGCGCACCTCGCATACCTTCCCCTATATCACTGTGTTTTTGCTCACCTCTCATAACTTTGCCTATATCGCCATGTTCTTGCGCATCGCTCATACCTTCCCCTATTTAGCTGAGTTTTCGTTAATCTCTCATACCTTCCCCTATATCGTCGTGTTTTCACGCACCTCTCATAGCTTCACGTATATCCCCATGTTTTCATGCATCTCCCATAGATTCCACTATGTCGCTGTGTTTTTGTGCACCTCTTATACCTTCTCCTATATTGCTGTGTTTTCGTGCACCTCTCATACCTTACCCTATAACGTTGCGTTTTCCCGCACCTCCCATAGCTTCCCCAATATCATTGTGTTTTCGCTCACTTCATACAGCTTCCAATATATCGCCATGCTTTCTTGCTCCTCTGATACCTTCCCTTATATCGACGTGTTTTCACACACCTCTGATACCTTCACGTATATCACCGTGTTTTCGTGCACCTCCCATACCTTCCCCTATATTGCTGTGTTGTCGCGTAACTCCCATAGCTTCCGTAATATCACTGTTTTCACGCACCTCCCATAGCTTCCCCTATATTGCTGTGTTTTCGCGCACCTCTCATACCTTACCCTATATCGTTGCATTTTCCCGCAGTTCTCATAGCTTCCCCTCTATCACTGTGTTCTCGTGCACCTCTCATAGCTTTCCATGTATTGCAATGTTTTCGCTCACCTCTCATAGCTTCCCTCAAATTGCTCTGTTTTCGCGCACCTCTCATAACATCACCTATATCACCATGTTTTCGTGCACCTTCCATAGCTTCCCCTTTCTCACTGTGTTTTCGCGCAACTCTCATACTTTCCCCTGTATCGCCATGTTTTCATGCACCTCCCATACCTTACTCTGTATTGCTTTGTTTTCGCGCTTCTCCCATAGATTGCCCTATATCGCTGTGTTTTTGCGCACCTCTAATACCTACCCCTATAACGCCCTGTTTTCATGTACCTCCCATACCTTCCTCTATATCACTGTGTTTTTGTGCACCTCTCATACCTTCCCCTGTATCGCCGTGTTTTCGTGCACCTCCCACACCTTCCCCTATATCGCTGTGTTCTCGTACACCTCTCATAGCTTAACATATATTGCAATGTTTGTGTGCACCTCTCATAGATTCCCCCAAATCGCTGTGTTTATGCGCATCTCTCATAGCTTCCCCTAATATTGCTGTGTTTTTGCTCACCTCTCACAGCTTTGCCTATATCGCCATGTTCTCGCGCATCACTCATACCTTCACCTATTTAGCTGAGGTTTCGCTAATCTCTCATATCTTCCCCTATACCGTCGTGTTTTCGCACACCTCTCATAGCTTCACGTATATCGCCGTGTTTTCGTGCACCTCCCATAGAATCCACTATGTCGCTGTGTTTTTGCACACCTCTCATACCTTCCCCTATATTGCTGGGTTTTCCCGCACCTCTCATACCTTACACTATATTGTTGCGTTTTCCCGCACCTCCCATAGCTTCCCCAATATCATTGTGTTTTCGCACACCTCTCATACCTTCCTCTATGTTGCTGAGTTTTCGCTCGCCTCTTATAGCTTCCCCTATATCGCCGTGATTTCTTGCACCTCTCATACCTTCCCCTATATCGACATGTTTTCACGCACCTCTTATACCTCCACGTATATCACCGTGTTTTCGCGCACCTCCCATACCTTCCCCTATACTGCTGTGTTGTCACGTAACTCCCAAAGCTTCCACAATATCACTGTTTTCGCGCACCTCTCATAACATCACATGCATCACCATGCTTTCGCGCACCTCTCATAGCTTCCCCTATCTCACTGTGTTTTCGCGCACCTCTCATACCTTCCTCCATATCGCTGAGTTTTTGTGCACCTTCCATAGATTCCTCTAATCGCTGTGTTTTTGCGCACCTCTAATATCTTCCCCTATAACGCCCATTGTTCACGCACCTCCCATACCTTCCCCTATATCGCTGTGTTTTTGCTCACCTCTCATATCTTCCCCTGTATCGCAGTGTTTTCATGCACCTCCCACACCTTCCCTTATATCTTTTTGTTCTCGTACACCTCTCATAGCTTAACATATATTGCAATGTTTTTGTGCACCTCTCACAGGTTCCCCCAAATCGCTGTGTTTACGCGCACCTCTCATAGCTTCCCCTATATCGCCGTGTTTTTGCGCACCTCGCATATCTTTCCCTATATCACTGTGTTTTTACTCACCTCTCATAGCTTTGTCTATATCGCCGTGTTCTCGCGCATCACTCATACCTTCCCCTATTTAGCTGAGTTTTCGCTAATCTCCCATACCTTCCGCTATATCACTGTGTTTACACGCACGTCTCATAGCTTCCCCTATATCGCCGTATTATCGCGCACCTCGCATAACTTCTCCTATATTGCTGTGTTTTTCGTTCACCTCTTATAGCATTGCCTCGCCATGTTCTCACGCATCACTCATATCTTCCCCTTTTTAGCTGAGTTTTCGCTAATCTCTCATAGCTTCCTATATATCGACGTGTTTTCACACACCTCTCATAGCTTCATGTATATTGCCGTGTTTTCGTGCACCTCCCATAGATTCCCCTATGTTGCTGTGTTTTCGCGCACCTCTCTCACCTTACTCTATATTGTTGCATTTTCCCGCACCTCTCATAGCTTCCCCTCTATCACTGTATTCTCGTGCACCTCTCATAGCTTTCCATATATTGCAATGTTGTTTCTCACCTCTCACAGCTTCCCTCAAATTGCTCTGTTTTCGCGCACCTCTCATAACATCACGTATATCACCATGTTTTCGCGCACCTTCCATAGCTTCCCCTATATCACTGAGTTTTCATGCACCTCTCATACCTTACCCTGTAACGCCGTGTTTTCATGCACCTCCCATACCTTCCCCTGTATCGCTCTGATTTCGCGCACCTCCCATAGATTCCCCTATATCACTGTGTTTTTGCGCACCTCTAATACCTACCACAATAACGCCCTGTTTTCACGCACCTCCCATACCTTCCCCTATAGCACTGTGTTTTTGTGCACCTCTCATACCTTCCCCTATATCGCTGTGTTTTTGCTCACCTCTCATACCTTCCGCTGTATCGCCGTGTTTTCATGCATCTCCCATAGATTCCCCTATATCGCTATGTTCTCGTATACCTCTCATAGCTTAACATATATTGCAATGTTTGTGTGCATCTCTCATAGCTTCCCCTATATCGCTGTGTTTTTGCTCACCTCTCACAGCTTTGCCTGTATCGCCATGTTCTCGCGCATCACTCATACCTTCCCGTATTTAGCTGAGGTTTCGCTAATCTCTCATATCTTCCCCTATACCGTCGTGTTTTCACACACCTCTCATAGCTTCACGTATATCGCCGTGTTTTCGTGCACCTCCCATAGATTCCACTATGTCGCGGTGTTTTTGCACACTTCTCATACCTTCCCCTATATTGCTGTGTTTTCCCGCACCTCTCATACCTTACGCTATATTGTTGCGTTTTCCCGCACCTCCCATAGCTTCCCCAATATCATTGTGTTTTCGCACACCTCTCGTACCTTCCTCTATATTGCTGAGTTTTCGCTCACCTCTTATAGCTTCCCCTATATCGCCGTGTTTTCTTGCACCTCTCATAACTTCCCCTATATCGACGTGTTTTCACGCACCTCTTATACCTCCACGTATAGCACCGTGTTTTCGCGCACCTCCCATACCTTCCCCTATACTGCTGTGTTGTCACGTAACTCCCAAAGATTCCACAATATCACTGTTTTCGCGCACCTCTCATAACATCACGTGCATCACCATGCTTTCACGAACCTCTTATAGCTTCCCCTATCTCACTGTGTTTTCGCGCACCTCTCATACCTTCCTCCATATCGCTGTGTTTTTGTGCACCTTCCATAGATTCCTCTAATCGCTGTGTTTTTGCGCACCTCTAATACCTTCCCCTATAACGCCCATTGTTCACGCACCTCCCATACCTTCCCCTATATCGCTGTTTTTTTGCTCACCTCTCATATCTTCCATTGTATCGCAGTGTTTTCATGCACCTCCCACACCTTCCCTTATATCTTTTTGTTCTCGTACACCTCTCATAGCTTAACATATATTGCAATGTTTTTGTGCACCTCTCATAGGTTCCCCCAAATCGCTGTGTTTACGCGCACCTCTCATAGCTTCCCCTATATCGCCGTGATTTCGCGCACCTCGCATATCTTTCCCTATATCACTGTGTTTTTGCTCACCTCTCATAGCTTTGCCTATATTAGGAAGGGGAAAAAAGATTATGAGAGAAAACCGGCAGGGAACATAAAAACTGACTGTAAAAGCTTTTATAGATATGTAAAAAGAAAAGACTGGAAAAGACAAATGTAGGTCCCCTACAGACAGAAACAGGTGAATTGATTATGGGGAGCAAGGACATGGCAGACCAATTGAATAATTACTTTGGTTCTGTCTTCACTAAGGAGGACATAAATAATCTTCCAGAAATAGTAGGGGACAGAGGGTCCAGTGAGATGGAGGAACTGAGCGAAATACTTGTTATTTGGGAAGTGGTGTTAGGTAAATTGAAGGGATTGAAGGCAGATAAATCCCCAGGGCCAGATGGTCTGCACCCTAGAGTGCTTAAGGAAGTAGCCCAAGAAATAGTGGATGCATTAGTTATAAATTTTCAAAACTCGTTAGATTCTGGACTAGTTCCTGAGGATTGGAGGGTGGCTAATGTAACCCCACTTTTTAAAAAAGCAGGGAGAGAGAAACCAGGGAATTATAGACCGGTTAGCCTAACGTCGGTGGTGGGGAAACTGCTGGAGACAGTTATCAAAGATGTGATAACAGCACATTTGGAAAGCGGTGCAATCATCGGGCAAAGTCAGCATGGATTTGTGAAAGGAAAATCATGTCTGACGAATCTAATAGAAATTTTTGAGGATGTAACTAGTAGAGTGGATAGGGGAGAACCAGTGGATGTGGTATATTCGGATTTTCAAAAGGCTTTTGACAAGGTCCCACACAGGAGATTAGTGTGCAAACTTAAAGCACACGGTATTGGGGGTAAGGTATTGATGTGGATGGAGAATTGGTTAGCAGACAGGAAGCAAAGAGTGGGAATAAACTGGACCTTTTCAGAATGGCAGGTGGTGACTAGTGGGGTACCGCAAGGCTCAGTGCTGGGACCCCAGTTGTTTACAATATATATTAATGACTTGGATGAGGAAATTAAATGCAGCATCTCCAAGTTTGCGGATGACACAAAGCTGGGTGGCAGTGTTAGCTGTGAGGAGGATGCTAAGAGGATGCAGAGTGACTTGGATAGGTTGGGTGAGTGGGCAAATTCATGGCAGATGCAATTTAATGTGGATAAATGTGAAGTTATCCACTTTGGTGGCAAAAATAGGAAAACAGATTATTATCTGAATGGTGGCCGATTAGGAAAAGGGGAGGTGCAACGAGACCTGGGTGTCATTATACACCAGTCATTGAAAGTGGGCATGCAGGTACAGCAGGTAGTGAAAAAGGTGAATGGTATGCTGGCATTTATAGCGAGAGGATTCAAGTACAGGAGCAGGGAGGTAATACTGCAGTTGTACAAGGCCTTGGTGAGACCACACCTGGAGTATTGTGTGCAGTTTTGGTCCCCTAATCTGAGGAAAGACATCCTTGCCATAGAGGGAGTACAAAGAAGGTTTACCAGATTGATTCCTGGGATGGCAGGACTTTCATATGAAGAAAGACTGGATGAACTGGGCTTGTACTCGTTGGAATTTAGAAGATTGAAGGGGGATCTTATTGAAACGTATAAAATCCTAAAGGGATTGGACAGGCTAGATGCAGGAAGATTGTTCCCGATGTTGGGGAAGTCCAGAACAAGGGGTCACAGTTTGAGGATAAAGGGGAAGCCTTTTAGAACCGAGATTAGGAAAAACTTCTTCACACAGAGAGTGGTGAATCTGTGGAATTCTCTGCCACAGGAAACAGTTGAGGCCAGTTCATTGGCTATATTTAAGAGGGAGTTAGATATGGCTCTTGTGGCTACGGGGATCAGGGGGTATGGAGGGCAGGCTGGGGCGGGGTTCTGAGTTGGATGATCAGCCATGATCATAATAAATGGCAGTGCAGGCTCGAAGGGCCGAATGGCCTGCTCCTGCACCTATTTTCTATGTTTCTATGTTTCTATATCGCCGTGTTCTCGTGCATCACTCATAACTTCCCCTTTTTAGCTGAGCTTTCGCTAATCTCTCATACCTTCCCCCATATCGACGTGTTTTCACGCACCTCTCATAGCTTCACGTATATAGCCGTGTTTTCGTGCACCTCCCATAGCTTCCCCTATATTGCTGTCTTTTCGCGCTCCTCTCATAACTTACCCTATATCGTTGCATTTTCCCGCACCTCTCATAGCTTCCCCTCTGTCACTGTGTTCTCATGCACCTCTCATAGCTCTCCATATATTGCAATGTTTTCGTTCACCTCTCTTAGGTTCCCTCAAATTGCTCTGTTTTCGTGCGCCTCTCATAACATCATGTATATCACCATGCTTGCGCGCACCTCTCATACCTTCCCCTATATGGCCGTGTTTTCGTGCACCTCCCATAGATTCCCCTATATCGCTCTGTTTTTGCGCACCTCTAATAAGTTCCACTATAACGCCCTGTTTTCACGCACCTCTCATACATTCCCCTATATCGCTGTGATTTCACGCACCGCGCATAGCTTCCCCTATATCGCTGTGTTTTCGTGCATCTCCCATAGATTCCCCTAATCGCTGTGTTTTTGCGCACCTCTAATACCTTCCCCTATAAAGCCCTGTGTTCACGCACCTCCCATACCTTCCCCTGTATCTCTGTGTTTTTGTGCACCTCTCATACCTTCCACTATATCGCTGTGATTTTGCGCACCGCTCATAGCTTCCCCTATATCGCTGTGTTTTCGCTCACCTCTTATATCTTCCCCTGTATCGCCATGTTTTCGTACACCTCCCACACCTTCCCCTATATCTTTTTGTTCTCGTACATCTCTCATAGCTTAACATATATTGCAATGTTTTTGTGCACCTCTCATAGATTTCCCCAAATCGCTGTGTTTACGTGCACCTCTCATAGCTTCCCCTATATTACTGTGTTTTTGCTCACCTCTCACAGCTTTGCCTATATCTCCATGTTCTCGCGCATCACTCATACCTTCCCCTATTTAGCTATGTTTTCGCTAATCTCTCAAACCTTCCCCTATATCGACGTGTTTTCACGCACCTCTCATAGCTTCACGTATATAGCCGTGTTTTCGTGCACCTCCCATTGCTTCCCCTATATTGCTGTGTTTTCTTGCACCTCTCATACCTTAACCTATATCGTTGCATTTTCCCGCACCTCTCATAGCTTCCCCTCTATCACTGTGTTCTCGTGAACCTCTCATAGCTTTCCATATATTGCAATGTTTTCGCACACCTCTCATATCATCACGTATATCACCATGCTTTTGCGCACCTCCCATAGCTTCCCCGAAATCACTGTGTTTACATACACGTCTCATAGCTTTCCCTAAATCGCCGTGTTTTCGCGCACCTCCCATACCTTCCCCTATATTGCTGTGTTGTCGCATAACTTTCATAGCTTCCGCTATATCACTGTTTTCGCGCAGCTCTCATAGCTTCCCGTACATCGATGTGTTTTCATATTCCTCTCATACTTTCTCCTATATCACCCTGTTTTCACGCACCTCCCAAAGTTTCCCATATATCGCCGTGTTTTCCCGCACCTCTCATACCTTTCCCTTTTTCACTGTGTTATCGCGCACCTCTCATAGCTTCCCTCAAATTGTTCTGTTTTCGCACACCTCCCGTACCTTCTCCTATATTGCTGTGTTGTCGCGTAACTTCCATAGCTTCCGCTATATCACTGTTTTCGCGCAGCTCTCATAACATCACGTGCATCACCATGTTTTCGCGCACCTCTCATAGCTTCCCCTATCTCAGTGTGTTTTCGCGCACTTCTCATACCTTCCCTCAAATTGCTCTGTTTTCATGCACCTCCCATAGATTCCCCTATATCGCTGTGTTTTTGCGCACCTCTATAAAGTTCCACTATAACGCCCTGTTTTCACGCACCTCTCATACCTTCCCCTATATTGCTGTGTTTTCACTCACCTCTTATAGCTTCCACTATATTGCCGTGTTTTCGTGCGCCTCTAATACCTTCCCCTATATCGACATGTTTTCACGCACCTCTGATACCTTCACGTATGTCACCGTGTTTTCGCGTACCTCCCATAACTTACCCTATATTGCTGTGTTTTCGCGTACCTCCCATAGCTTCCACTATATCGCTGTTTTCGCGTACCTCTCATAACTTCCCCAACATCGCTGTGTTTTCGCGTACCTCTAATGCCTTCTCCTATATCGCCGTGTTTTCACGCACCTCCCATAGCTTCCCCTATATCGTTGTGTTTTCTCCAACCTTTGATACCTTACCCTATATCGCTCTGTTTTGCGCACCTCCCATAGCTTCCCATATGTCGCTGCGTTTTCGCACACCTCCTATAGATTCCTCTATATCACTGTGTTTTGGCATACCTCTCATACCTCCCCCTATATCGTTGTGTTTTCGCGCACCTCTCATACCTTCCCCTATATCACCCTATTTTCGTGCACCACCCATACCTTCCCCTATATCGCTGTGGTTTCACGCACCTCCCATAGATTACCCTATATCGCTGTGTTTTTGCGCACCTCTCATACCGTCCCCTTTTTCATTGTGTTATTGCGCGCCTCTCATTGCTTCCCCTCTATCGCTGTGTTCTCGTGCACCTCTGATTGCTTTCCATATATTGCAATGTTTTCACGCACCTCTCATAGCTTCCTTCAAATTGCTCTGTTTTCGCGCACCTCTCATAACATCACGTATATCACCATTTTTTCCCGCACCTCCCATACCTTGCCCTATATTGCTGTGCTTTTGCGCACATCCCATAGATTCCCCTATATCACTGTGTTTTTGCGCACCTCTCATACCTTCCCCTATATTGCTGTGTTTTTGCTCACCTCTTATAGCTTCCCCTATATCGCCGTGTTATCGTGCGCCTCTCATACCTTCCTCTATATCGACGTGTTTTCGCACACCTCCCATACCTTCCTCTATATTGCTCTGTTGTCGCATACCTCCCATAACTTCCCCAACATCGCTGTGTTTTCGCGTACCTCTAATACCTTCTCCTATATTGTAATGTTTTCACACACCTCCCATAGGTTCCCCTATATCGCTGTGTTTTATCCCACCTTTGATACCGTCCCCTATATCGCTCTGTTATCACTCACTTCCCATAGCTTCCCATATCGCTGCGTTTTCGCGCACCTCCATTGGATTCCTCTATATGACTGTGTTTTCGCGCACCTCTCATACCTTCCCCTATATCGTTGTGTTTTCGTGCACCTCTCATACCTTCCCTATATCAGTGTGTTTTCATGCATCTTGCATATCTACCCCTATATCCCTGCGTTTTCACTCTCCGCTCATACCATCTTCGATATTGCTGAGTTTTCGTGCACCTCTCATCGCTTCCCCTGTATCGACGTGTTTTCACGCAGCTCACATATCTTCAGGTATATGGCCGTGTTTTCGCACACCTCACATAGCTTCCGCTATATCACTGTTTTCGCGCACCTCTCATAGCTTCCCCTATATCGCTCTGTTATTGCGCACATCCCATAGCTTCCCATCTATCGCTGCATTTTCACGCACCTCCTATAGATTCCTCTATATCGTTGTGTTTTCACGCACCTCTCATTCATTCCCCTTTATCGCCGTGTTTTCGTGCACCACTCATACCTTCCATTATATCACTGTGGTTTCGCGCACCTCCCATAGATTCCCCTATATCGCTGTGTTTTTGCACACCTCTAATACCTTCCCGTATAACGCCTTGTTTTGACGCACCTCCCATACCTTCCCCTATACCGCTGTGTTCTCGTACACCTCTCATAGCTTAACATATATTGCAATGTTTTCGTGCACCTCTCATAGATTCCCTAAATCGCTGTGTTTACGCGCACCTCTCACAGCTAACTCTATATCGCCGTGTTTTCGCGCACCTCGCATACCTTCCCCCATATCGCTGTGTTTTTTCTCACCTCTCAGAGCTTTGTCTATATCGTCGTGTTCTCACGCATCACTCATACCTTCCCCTTTTTAGCTGAGTTTTCCCTCATCTCTCATACCTTCCCCTATATTGACGTGTTTTTACGCACCTCTCATACATTCACGTATATCACCGTGTTTTCGAGCACCTCCCATAGCTTCCCCTATATTGCTGTGTTTTCACGCACCTCTTATACCTTGCCTTATAACGTTGTGTTTTGCCGCACCTCCCATCGCTTCCCCAATATCATTGTGCTTTCTCACACTTCTCAGACCTTCCCCTATATTGCTGTGTTTTCGCTCACCTCTTAGAGCTTCCCCTATATTGCTGTGTTTTCTTGCACCTCTCATACCCTCCCCTATATCGACGAGTTTTCACGCACCTCGGATACCTTCACATATAGCGTCGTGTTTTCACGCACATCCCATACCTTCCCCTATATTGCTGTGTTGTCGCGTAACTCCCATAGCTACCGCATATTCACTGTTTTCGCGCACATCTCATAGCTTCCCGTACATCGATGTGTTTTCGTACATCTCTCATTCTTTCTCTATATCGCCGTGATTTCACGCACCTCCCATAGATTCCCTTATATCGCTATGTTTTCTCGCACCCCTCATACCTTCCCCTATATCGCTCTGTTATTGCGCACCTCCCAGAGCTTCCCATATATCGCTGCGTTTTCCCGCACCTCCTATAGATTACTCTATATCACTGTGTTTTCGCACACCTCTCATACCTCCCCCTATATCGTTGTGATTTAGCGCACCTCTCATACCCTCCCCTATATCGCCGTTTTTTCGTGCACCACCCATACCTTCCCCTATATCGCTGTGGTTTCGTGCACCTCCCATAGATTCCCCTATATCGCTGTGTTTTTGAACACCTCTCATACCGCCCCTATATTGCCCCGTTTTCACGCACCTCCCATAGTTTCCCATATATCGCCGTGTTTTCCTGCACCTCTCATACCTTCCCCTATATCACCCTGTTTTCACGCAGCTCCCATAGCTTCCCCTATATCGCTGTGTTTTCACGCACCTCTCTTACCTTCCCCTATATCATTGTATTTTCGAGCACCTCTCATACCTTCCCTATATCAGTGTGTTTTCATGCATCTTGCATATCTACCCCTATATCCCCGTATTTTCTCTCTCCGCTCATACCATCCTCTATATTGCTGAGTTTTCGTGCACCACTGATCGATTCCCCTGTATCGACGTGCTTTCACGCAGCTCACTTATCTTCACGTATATCGCCGTGTTTTCGCACACCTCCCATAGCTTCCGCTATATCATTGTTTTCGTGCCCCTCATAGCTTCCCCTACATTGCTGTGTTTTCTCGCACCCCTCATACTTCCCCCTATATCTTTGTGTTTTCGCGCACCTCTCATACATTCCCCTATATCGCCGTGTTCTCGTGCACCACCCATACCTTCCATAATGTCGCTGTGGTTTCACGCACCTCCGATAGGTTCCCCTATATCGCTGTGTTTTTGCACACCTCTAATACCTTCCCGTATAACGCCTTGTTTTGACGCACCTCCCATACCTTCCCCTATATCGCTGTATTTTTGCGCACCTCTCATACCTTCCCCTATATCGCTGTGATTTCGTGCACCTCCCACACCTTCCGCTATATCGCTGTGTTCTCGTACACCTCTCATAGCTTAACATATATTGCAATGTTTTCGTGCACCTCTCATAGATTCCCTAAATTGCTGTGTTTACGCGCACCTCTCACAGCTAACTCTATATCGCCGTGTTTTCGCGCACCTCGCATACCTTCCCCCATATCGCTGTGTTTTTTCTCACCTCTCATAGCTTTGTCTATATCGTCGTGTTCTCACGCATCACTCATACCTTCCCCTTTTTAGCTGAGTTTTCCCTCATCTCTCATACCTTCCCCTATATCGACGTGTTTTTACGCACCTCTCATACATTCACGTATAACACCGTGTTTTCGACCACCTCCCATAGCTTCCCCTATATTGCTGTGTTTTCACGCACCTCTTATACCTTGCCTTATAACGTTGTGTTTTGCCGCACCTCCCATCGCTTCCCCAATATCATTGTGCTTTCTCACACTTCTCAGACCTTCCCCTATATTGCTGTGTTTTCGCTCACCTCTTATAGCTTCCCCTATATTGCTGTGTTTTCTTGCACCTCTCATACCCTCCCCTATATCGACGAGTTTTCACGCACCTCGGATACCTTCACGTATAGCGCCGTCTTTTCACGCACCTCCCATACCTTCCCCTATATTGCTGTGTTGTCGCGTAACTCCCATAGCTACCGCATATTCACTGTTTTCGCGCACATCTCATAGCTTCCCGTACATCGATGTGTTTTCGTACATCTCTCATTCTTTCTCTATATCGCCGTGATTTCACGCACCTCCCATAGATTCCCTTATATCGCTATGTTTTCTCGCACCCCTCATACCTTCCCCTATATCGCTCTGTTATTGCGCACCTCCCATAGCTTCCCATATATCGCTGCGTTTTCCCGCACCTCCTATAGATTACTCTATATCACTGTGTTTTCGCACACCTCTCATACCTCCCCCTATATCGTTGTGATTTAGCGCACCTCTCATACCTTCCCCTATATCGCTGTGGTTTCGTGCACCTCCCATAGATTCCCCTATATCGCTGTGTTTTTGAACACCTCTCATACCGCCCCTATATTGCCCCGTTTTCACGCACCTCCCATAGTTTCCCATATATCGCCGTGTTTTCCTGCACCTCTCATACCTTCCCCTATATCACCCTGTTTTCACGCAGCTCCCATAGCTTCCCCTATATCGCTGTGTTTTCATGCACCTCCCACACCTTCCGCTATATCGCTGTGTTCTCGTACACCTCTCATAGCTTAACATATATTGCAATGTTTTCGTGCACCTCTCATAGCTTAACATATATTACAATGTTTTCGTGCACCTCTCATAGATTCCCTAAATCGCTGTGTTTACGCGCACCTCTCACAGCTAACTCTATATCGCCGTGTTTTCGCGCACCTCGCATACCTTCCCCCATATCGCTGTGTTTTTTCTCACCTCTCATAGCTTTGTCTATATCGTCGTGTTCTCACGCATCACTCATACCTTCCCCTTTTTAGCTGAGTTTTCCCTCATCTCTCATACCTTCCCCTATATCGACGTGTTTTTACGCACCTCTCATACATTCACGTATATCACCGTGTTTTCGAGCACCTCCCATAGCTTCCCCTATATTGCTGTGTTTTCACGCACCTCTTATACCTTGCCTTATAACGTTGTGTTTTGCCGCACCTCCCATCGCTTCCCCAATATCATTGTGCTTTCTCACACTTCTCAGACCTTCCCCTATATTGCTGTGTTTTTGCTCACCTCTTATAGCTTCCCCTATATTGCTGTGTTTTCTTGCACCTCTCATACCCTCCCCTATATCGACGAGTTTTCACGCACCTCGGATACCTTCACGTATAGCGTCGTGTTTTCACGCACCTCCCATACCTTCCCCTATATTGCTGTGTTGTCGCGTAACTCCCATAGCTACCGCTATATCACTGTTTTTGCGCACATCTCATAGCTTCCCGTACATCGATGTGTTTTCGTACACCTCTCATTCTTTCTCTATATCGCCGTGATTTCACGCACCTCCCATAGATTCCCTTATATCGCTATGTTTTCTCGCACCCCTCATACCTTCCCCTATATCGCTCTGTTATTGCGCACCTCCCATAGCTTCCCATATATCGCTGCGTTTTCCCGCACCTCCTATAGATTACTCTATATCACTGTGTTTTCGCACACCTCTCATACCTCCCCCTATATCGTTGTGATTTAGCGCACCTCTCATACCTTCCCCTATATCGCTGTGGTTTCGTGCACCTCCCATAGATTCCCCTATATCGCTGTGTTTTTGAACACCTCTCATACCGCCCCTATATTGCCCCGTTTTCACGCACCTCCCATAGTTTCCCATATATCGCCGTGTTTTCCTGCACCTCTCATACCTTCCCCTATATCACCCTGTTTTCACGCAGCTCCCATAGCTTCCCCTATATCGCTGTGTTTTCATGCACCTCCCACACCTTCCGCTATATCGCTGTGTTCTCGTACACCTCTCATAGCTTAACATATATTGCAATGTTTTCGTGCACCTCTCATAGCTTAACATATATTACAATGTTTTCGTGCACCTCTCATAGATTCCCTAAATCGCTGTGTTTACGCGCACCTCTCACAGCTAACTCTATATCGCCGTGTTTTCGCGCACCTCGCATACCTTCCCCCATATCGCTGTGTTTTTTCTCACCTCTCATAGCTTTGTCTATATCGTCGTGTTCTCACGCATCACTCATACCTTCCCCTTTTTAGCTGAGTTTTCCCTCATCTCTCATACCTTCCCCTATATCGACGTGTTTTTACGCACCTCTCATACATTCACGTATATCACCGTGTTTTCGAGCACCTCCCATAGCTTCCCCTATATTGCTGTGTTTTCACGCACCTCTTATACCTTGCCTTATAACGTTGTGTTTTGCCGCACCTCCCATCGCTTCCCCAATATCATTGTGCTTTCTCACACTTCTCAGACCTTCCCCTATATTGCTGTGTTTTTGCTCACCTCTTATAGCTTCCCCTATATTGCTGTGTTTTCTTGCACCTCTCATACCCTCCCCTATATCGACGAGTTTTCACGCACCTCGGATACCTTCACGTATAGCGTCGTGTTTTCACGCACCTCCCATACCTTCCCCTATATTGCTGTGTTGTCGCGTAACTCCCATAGCTACCGCTATATCACTGTTTTTGCGCACATCTCATAGCTTCCCGTACATCGATGTGTTTTCGTACACCTCTCATTCTTTCTCCTATATCGCCATGTTTTCACACACCTACCATAGATTCCCCTATATCGCTATGTTTTCTCGCACCTCTCATACCATCCCCTATATCACTCTGTTATTGCGCACCTCCAATAGCTTCCCATATATCGCTGCGTTTTCGCGCACCTCCTATAGATTCCTCTATATCACTGTGTTTTCGCACACCTCTCATATCTCCCCCCTATATCGTTGTGATTTAGCGCACATCTCATACCTTCCCCTATATCGCCGTTTTTTCGTGCGCCACCCATACCTTCCCCTATATCGATGTGGATTCACGCACCTCCCATAGCTTCCCCTATATCGCTGTGTTTTTGCGCACCTCTCATGCCACCACTATATCGCCCTGTTTCCACGCAACTCCCATAATTTCCCATATATCGCCGTGTTTTCCTGCACCTCTCATACATTCCCCTATATCACCCTGTTTTCACACAGCTCCCATAGCTTCCCCTATAACGCTGTGTTTTCGCACACCTCTCATACCTTCCCCTATATAGACGTCTTTTTGCACACCTCGAATACCTTCCCCTATAACACCCTGTTTTCACGTACCACCCATACCTTCCCCTATATCGCTGTGTTTTTGCGCACTCTCATATCGTCCCCTATATCGCCGAGTTTTCGTGCACCTCCCACACCTTCCCCCATATCGCTGTGTTCTCGTACACCTCTCATAGCTTAACATATATTGCAATGTTTTCGTGCACCTCTCATAGATTCCCCCAAATCGCTGTGTTTACGCGCACCTCTCATATCTTCCCCTATTTCGCCATGTTTTTGCGTACCTCTCATACCTTCTCCTATATCGCAATGTTTTCACACATCTCCCATAGCTTCCCCTATATCGCTGCATTTTCTCCCACCTCTAATACCGTCCCCATATCGCTCTGTTATCGCACACCTCCCATAGCTTCCCATATATCACTGCGCTTTCGTGCACCTCCTATAGATTCCTCTATATCACTGTGCTTTTGCGCACCTGTCATACCTTCCCCTATATCGTTGTGTTTTCGCGCAGCTCTCATACCTTCCCTATACCAGCGTGTTTTCATGCATCTTGCATATCTACCCCTATATCCCTGCGTTTTCACTCTCCGCTCATACCATCCTCTATATTGCTGAGTTTTCGTGCACCTCTCATCGCTTCCCCTGTATCGACGTGTTTTCGTGCACCTCTCATACCTTCCCCTATATCACTGTGTTTTCGCACACTTCCCATAGATTCCCCTATATCGCTGTGTTTTTGCGCACCTCGAATACCTTCCCCTATAACACCCTGTTTTC
>NW_027275143.1:0-67033 GCF_030028105.1 Mobula birostris
TTTTAAACAGCAACTGTATTCCTGGGTCAGGGTTGTACAGGAGCACTGTATTCCTGGGTCAGGGTTGTACGCAGCACCGTGTTCCTTGGTCATAGTTGTACACAGCACTGTGTTCCGGGGTCAGAGTTGCACACAACACTGTGTTCTTAGGTCAGAATTGTAAACAGCACTGTCTTCCTGGGTCTGAGTTGTACACATCACTGTGTACCTGGGTCAGAGATGTACACAGCACTATGTTCCTGGGGTAGTTTTGTACAGGAGCACTGCGTTCCTGGGTCAGGTTGTACACATCACTGTGTTCCGGATCAGAGTTATACACAGCACTGTGTTCCTGGGTCAGAGTTATACACAGCACTTTGTTCCTGGTCAGATTTGAACACAGCACTCTGTTCCTGGGGCACATTTGTACAGGAGCACTGTGTTCCTGGGTCAGGGTTGTACACAGCACTGTGTTCCTGGGACAGAGTTGTACACAGCACTGTGTTCCTTGGTCAGATTTATACAGAGCACTGTGTTCCTATCTCAGAGTTTTACAGGAGCACTGTGAACCTGTGTCAGGGTTGTAACAGCGCTGTGTTCCTGGGTCAGAGTTGTACAGAGCACTGTATTCCTGTGTCAGAGTTGTAAACATCACTGTGTTCCTGGTCAGATTTGAACACAGCACTGTGTTCCTGGGTCAGATTTGAACACAGCACTGTGTTCCTGGGGCAGATTTGTAGAGGAGCACTGCGTTCCTGGGTCAGGTTGTACACAGCACTGTGTTCCTGGGTCAGAGTTGTACACAGCACTGTGTTCCTGGTCAGATTTTTACAGAGCACTGTGTTCCTGGGTCAGAGTTGTACACAGCACTGTGTTCCTGGGTCAGAGTTGTACACATCGCAGTGTTACTAGGTCAGATTTCTACACATCACTGTGTTTATGGGTCAGAGTTGTACATATCACAGTGTTTATGGGTCGGAGTTGTACAGGAGCACTCTGTTCCTGGGTCATAATTTTACACAGCACTGTGTTCCTGGGTCAGGGTTGTACACAGCACTGTGTTCCTGGGTCAGAGTTGTACATATAACTGTGTTCCTGATTCAGAATTGTACACATCACTGTGTTCCTGGGTTAGAGTTGAACACAGCACTGTATTCATGGGTCAGGGTTGCACAGGAGCACTGTATTCCTGTGTCAGGTTGTACACAGCACTGTGTTCCTTGGTCAGAGTTGTACACAGCACTGTGTTCCTGGTCAGAGTTGCACACAACACTGTTTTCGTGGGTCAGGGTTGTACAGGAGCACTGTGTTCCTTGGTCAGAGTTGTACACAGCACTGTGCTCCTGGGTCAGAGTTGTACAGGAGAACTGTGTTCCTGGGTCAGGGTTGTGCACAGCACTGTGCTCCTGGGTCAGAGTTGTACAGGAGCACTGTGTTCCTAGGTCAGGGTTGTACACAGCACTGTGTTCCTGGTCAGAGTTGTACACAGCACTGTGTTCCTGGGTCAGAGTTGCACACAACACTGTGTTCCTGCTCAGGGTTGTACAGGAGCACTGTGTTCCTTGGTCAGAGTTGTAAACAGCACTGTGCTCCTGGGTCAGGGTTGTACTCATCACTGCGTTCCTGGGTCAGATTTGTACGCAGCACTGTGTTCCTGGTCAGGGTTGTACACAGCACTGTGCTCCTGGGTCAGAGTTGTACAGGAGCACTGTGTTCCTAGGTCAGTGTTGTACACAGCACTGTGTTCCTGGGTCAGAGTTGTACAGGAGCACTGTGTTCCTTGGTCAGAGTTGTAAACAGCACTGTGCTCCTGGGTCAGAGTTGTAGAGAAGAACTGTGTTCCTGGGTCAGAGTTGTACACATCACTGTGTTCCTGGGTCAGGGTTGTACTCATCACTGCGTTCCTGGGTCAGATTTGTACGCAGCACTCTGTTCCTGGTCAGGGTTGTACACTGCACTGTGTTCCTGGGCCAGAGTTGTACACAGCACTTTGTTCCTTGGTCAGATTGTACAGAGCACTGTGTTCCTGGGTCAGAGTTGTACACAGCACTGTGTTCCTGTGTCAGATTTGTACACATCACTGTGTTTTTAGTTCAGGGTTGTACACAGCACTGTGTTCCTGGGTCAGAGTTGTACACAGCACTGTATTCCTGGGTCAGAGTTGCACAGGAGCACTCTGTTCCTGGGTCAGGGTTGTACACAGCACTGTGTTCCTATCTCAGAGTTTTACAGGAGCACTGTGAACCTGGGTCAGGGTTGTAAACAGCGCTATGTTCCTGGGTCAAAGTTGTACACAGCACTGTGTTCCTGGGTCAGAGTTGCACACATCACTGTGTTCCTGGGTCAGAGTTGCGCACAACACTGTGTTCCTGGGTCAGAGATGTACACAGCACTGTGTTCCTGGGTCAGAGTTGTACACAGCACTGTGTTCCTGGGTCAGATTTGAACACATCACTGTGTTCCTGGGTCAGAGTTGTACACAGCACTGGGTTCCTGGGTAACAGTTGTACACATCACTGTGTTCCTGGGTCAGATTTGAACACAGCACTGTGTTCCTGGGGCACATTTGTACAGGTGCACTGCGTTCCTGGGTCAGGGTTGTACACAGCACTGTGTTCCTGTGTCAGAGTTGTACACAGCACTGTGTTCCTTCGTCAGATTTGTACAGAGCACTGTGTTCCTTGGTCAGAGTTGTACACAGCACTGTGTTCCTGGGTCAGAGTTGTACACATCACTGTGTTACTAGGTCAGATTTGTACACATCACTGTGTTTTTGGTTCAGGGCTGTACACAGCACTGTGTTCCTGGGTCAGGTTTGTACTCAGCACTGTGTTCCTATCTCAGAGTTTTACAGGAGCACTGCGTTCCCGGGTCAGGGTTGTACACAGCACTGTGTTCCTGGGTCAGAGTTGTACACAGCACTGTGTTCCTTGGTCCGATTTGTACAGAGCACTGTGTTCCTGGGTCAGAGTTGCACACAAGACTGTGTTCCTGGGTCAGGGTTGTACACAGCACTGTGTTCCTGGTTCAGAGTCTTACACATAACTGTGTTCCTGATTCAGAGTTGTACACATCACTGTGTTCTTGGGTCAGAGTTGCACATAGCACTGTGTTCCCAGGTCATGGTTGTACAGGTGCACTGTCTTCCTGGGTTAGGGTTGTACACAGCACTGTGTTCCGGGTCAAAGTTGTACAGGAGCACTGTGTTCCTGGGTCAGGGTTGTACACAGCACTGTGTTCCTGGGTCAGAGTTGTACACAGCACTGAGTTCCTGGGTCAGAGTTGCACACAACACTGTGTTCCTGGGTCAGGGTTGTACAGGAGCAGTGTGTTCCTTGGTCAGAGTTGTAAACAGCACTGTGCTCCTGGGTCAGAGTTGTACAGAAGAACTGTGTACCTCGTTCAGAGTTGTACACATCACTGTGTTCCTGGGTCAGGGTTGTACAGGAGCACTGTGTTCCTTGGTCAGATTTGTAAACAGCACTGTGCTCCTGGGTCAGGGTTCTACTCATCACTGCGTTCCTGGGTCAGATTTGTACGCAGCACTGTGTTCCTGGTCAGGGTTGTACACTGCACTGTGTTCCTGGGTCAGAGATGCACACAACACTGTGTTCTTGGGTCAGAGTTGTACACAGCACTGTGTTCCTGGGTCAGAGTTGTAGACAACACTGTGTTCCTCGGTCAGAGTTGTACAGGAGCACTGTGTTCCTGAGTCAAAGTTGTACACAGCACTGTGTTCCTGGGTCAGAGTTTTACACAGCACTGTGTTCCTGATTCAGAGTTGTACACATCACTGTGTTCTTGGGTCAGAGTTGTACACATCACTGTGTTCCTGGGTCAGAGTTGTACACAGCACTGAGTTGCTGGGTCATGGTTGTACAGGAGCAATGTGTTCCTGGGTCAGGGTTGTACACAGCACTGTGTTCCCGTGTCAGAGTTGTACAGGAGCACTGTGTTCCTGGGTCATATTTGAACACTGCACTGTTTTCCTGGGGCACATTTGTACAGGAGCACTGCGTTCCTGGTCAGGGGTTTACACAGCACTGTGTTCCTGGGCCAGAGTTGTACACAGCACTTTGTTCCTTGGTCAGATTTTTACAGAGCACTGTGGTCCTGGGTCAGAGTTGTACACAGCACTGTGTTCCTGTGTCAGATTTGTACACATCACTGTGTTTTTGGTTCAGGGTGGTACACAGCACTGTGTTTCTGGGTCAGAGTTGTACACAGCACTGTATTCCTGGGTCAGAGTTGCACAGGAGCACTCTGTTCCTGGGTCAGGGTTGTACACAGCACTGTGTTCCTATCTCAGAGTTTTACAGGAGCACTGTGAACCTGGGTCAGGGTTGTAAACAGCGCTATGTTCCTGGGTCAAAGTTGTACACAGCACTGTGTTCCTGGGTCAGAGTTGCACACAACACTGTGTTCGTCGGTCAGAGTTGTACACAGCACTGTGTTCCTGGGTCAGAGTTGTACACATCACTGTGTTCCTGGGTCAGAGTTGCGCACAACACTGTGTTCCTGGGTCAGAGTTGTACACAGCACTGTGCTCCTGGGTCAGAGTTGTACACAGCACTGTGTTCCTGGGTCAGATGTGAACACATCACTGTGTTCGTGGGTCAGAGTTGTACACAGCACTGGGTTCCTGGGTAAGAGTTGTACACATCACTGTGTTCCTGGGTCAGATTTGAACACAGCATTGTGTTCCTTGGTCAGATTTGTACAGGTGCACTGTGTTCCTTGGTCAGACTTGTACACAGCACTGTGTTCCTGGGTCAGAGTTGTACACATCACTGTGTTACCAGTTCAGATTTGTACACATCACTGTGTTTTTGGTTCAGGGCTGTACACAGCACTGTGTTCCTGGGTCAGAATTGTACACAGCACTGTGTTCCTATCTCAGAGTTTTACAGGAGCACTGCGTTCCCGGGTTGTACACAGCACTGTGTTCCTGGGTCAGAGTTGTACACAGCACTGTGTTCCGTGGTCAGATTTGTACAGAGCACTGTGTTCCTGGGCCACAGTTGTACACAGCTTTGTGTTCCTGGGTCGGAGTTGTACACATCACAGTGTTACTAAGTCAGATTTGTACACATCACTGTGTTTATGGCCTGAGTTGTACAGGAGCACTCTGTACCTGGGTCAGGGTTGTACACAGCACTGTGTTCCTGGTTCACAGTCGTACACATAACTGTGTTCCTGATTCAGAGTTGTACACATCACTGTGTTCTTGGGTCAGTGTTGCACATAGCACTGTGTTCCAGGTCATGGTTGTACAGGTGCACTGTCTTCCTGGGTTAGGGTTGTACACAGCACTGTGTTCCGGGTCAGAGTTGTACAGGAGCACTGTGTTCCTGGGTCAGAGTTGTACACAGCACTGTGTTCCTGGGTCAGGGTTGTACAGGAGCACTGTGTTCCTTGGTCAGAGTTGTGAAACAGCACTGTGCTCCTGGGTCAGAGTTGTACAGAAGAACTGTGTTCCTCGTTCAGAGTTCTACACATCACTGTGTTCCTGGGTCAGGGTTGTACTCATCACTGCGTTCCTGGGTCAGATTTGTACGTAGCACTGTGTTCCTGGTCAGGGTTGTACACTGCACTGTGTTCCTGGGTCAGAGATGCACACAACACTGTGTTCTTGGGTCAGAGTTGTACACAGCACTGTGTTCCTGGGTCAGATTTGTACAGGGAGCACTGTGTTCCTAGGTCAGAGTTGTACAAGAGCACTGTGTACCTGTGTCAGGGTTGTACACAGCACTGTGTTCCTGGGTCAGAGTTGTACACAGTACTGTGTTCCTGGGTCAGATTTGTACACATCACTGTGTTCCTGGGTCAGAGTTGTACAGGAGCACTGTGTTCCTGGGTCAGGGTTGTACACAGCACTGTGTTCCTGATTCAGAGTTGTACACATCACTGTGTTCTTGGGTCAGAGTTGTACACATCACTGTGTTCCTGGGTCAGAGTTGTAGACAGCACTGAGTTCCTGGGTCCATGGTTGTACAGGAGCACTGTGTTCCTGGGTCAGGGTTGTACACAGCACTGTGTTCCCGTGTCAGCGTGTTGTACAGGAGCACTGTGTTCCTGGGTCATATTTGAACACAGCACTGTTTTCCTGGGGCACATTTGTACAGGAGCACTGCGTTCCTGGTCAGGGTTGTACACAGCACTGTGTTCCTGGGCCAGAGTTGTACACAGCACTGTGTTCCTGTGTCAGATTTGTACACATCACTGTGTTTTTGGTTCAGGGCTGTACACAGCACTGTGTTCCTGGGTCAGAGTTTGTACACAGCACTGTATTCCTGGGTCAGAGTTGCACAGGAGCACTCTGTTCCTGGGTCAGAGTAGTACACAGCACTGTGTTCTCTATCTCAGAGTTTTACAGGAGCACTGTGAACCGGGGTCAGGGTTGTAAACAGCGCTATGGTTCCTGGGTCAAAGATGTACACAGCACTGTGTTCCTGGGTCAGAGTTGCATACAACACTGTGTTCCTGGGTCAGAGTTGTACACAGCACTGTGTTCCTGGGTCAGAGTTGTACACATCACAGAGTTCCTGGGTCCAGAGTTGTGCACAACACTGTGTTGCTGGGTCAGAGTTGTACACAGCACTGTGTTCCTGGGTCAGAGTTGTACACAGCACTGTGTTCCTGGGTCAGATTTGAACACATCACTGTGTTCCTGGGTCAGAGTTGTACACAGCACTGGGTTCCTGGGTAAGAGTTGTACACATCACTGTGTTCCTGGGTCAGATTTGAACACAGCACTGTGTTCCTGGGGCACATTTGTACAGGTGCACTGCGTTCCTGGGTCAGGGTTGTACACAGCACTTTGTTCCTGTGTCAGAGTTGTACACAGCACTGTGTTCCTTGGTCAGATTTGTACAGAGCACTGTGTTCCTTGGTCAGAGTTGTTACACAGCACTGTGTTCCTGGGTCAGAGTTGTACACATCACTGTGTTACTAGGTCAGATTTGTACACATCACTGAGTTTATGGGCCTGAGTTGTACAGGAGCACTCTGTACCTGGGTCAGAATTGTATACAGCACTGTAGTTCCTGGGCCAGGGTTTGTACACAGCACTGTGTTCCTGGTTCAGAGTCGTACACATAACTGTGTTCCTGATTCAGAGTTGTACACATCACTGTGTTCTTGGGGTCAGAGTTGCACATAGCACTGTGTTCCCAGGTCATGGTTGTACAGGTGCACTGTCTTCCTGGGTTAGGGTTGTACACAGCACTGTGTTCCTGGGTCAGAGTTGCACACAACACTGTGTTCCTGGGTCAGAGTTGTACACAGCACTGTGTTCCTGGGTCAGAGTTGTACACATCACTGTGTTCCTGGGTCAGAGTTGCGCACAACACTGTGTTCCTGGGTCAGAGTTGTACACAGCACTGTGCTCCTGGGTCAGAGTTGTACACAGCACTGTGTTCCTGGGTCAGATGTGAACACATCACTGTGTTCGTGGGTCAGAGTTGTACACAGCACTGGGTTCCTGGGTAAGAGTTGTACACATCACTGTGTTCCTGGGTCAGATTTGAACACAGCACTGTGTTCCTTGGTCAGATTTGTACAGGTGCACTGTGTTCCTTGGTCAGACTTGTACACAGCACTGTGTTCCTGGGTCAGAGTTGTACACATCACTGTGTTACCAGTTCAGATTTGTACACATCACTGTGTTTTTGGTTCAGGGCTGTACACAGCACTGTGTTCCTGGGTCAGAGTTGTACACAGCACTGTGTTCCTATCTCAGAGTTTTACAGGAGCACTGCGTTCCCGGGTCAGGGTTGTACACAGCACTGTGTTCCTGGGTCAGAGTTGTACACAGCACTGTGTTCCGTGGTCAGATTTGTACAGAGCACTGTGTTCCTGGGTCACAGTTGTACACAGCTTTGTGTTCCTGGGTCGGAGTTGTACACATCACAGTGTTACTATGTCAGATTTGTACACATCACTGTGTTTATGGGCCTGAGTTGTACAGGAGCACTCTGTACCTGGGTCAGGGTTGTACACAGCACTGTGTTCCTGGTTCACAGTCGTACACATAACTGTGTTCCTGATTCAGAGTTGTACACATCACTGTGTTCTTGGGTCAGTGTTGCACATAGCACTGTGTTCCCAGGTCATGGTTGTACAGGTGCACTGTCTTCCTGGGTTAGGGTTGTACACAGCACTGTGTTCCGGGTCAGAGTTGTACAGGAGCACTGTGTTCCTGGGTCAGAGTTGTACACAGCACTGTGTTCCTAGGTCAGGGTTGTACAGGAGCACTGTGTTCCTTGGTCAGAGTTGTAAACAGCACTGTGCTCCTGGGTCAGAGTTGTACAGAAGAACTGTGTTCCTCGTTCAGAGTTCTACACATCACTGTGTTCCTGGGTCAGGGTTGTACTCATCACTGCGTTCCTGGGTCAGATTTGTACGTAGCACTGTGTTCCTGGTCAGGGTTGTACACTGCACTGTGTTCCTGGGTCAGAGATGCACACAACACTGTGTTCTTGGGTCAGAGTTGTACACAGCACTGTGTTCCTGGGTCAGATTTGTACAGGAGCACTGTGTTCCTAGGTCAGAGTTGTACAAGAGCACTGTGTTCCTGTGTCAGGGTTGTACACAGCACTGTGTTCCTGGGTCAGAGTTGTACACAGTACTGTGTTCCTGGGTCAGATTTGTACACATCACTGTGTTCCTGGGTCAGAGTTGTACAGGAGCACTGTGTTCCTGGGTCAGGGTTGTACACAGCACTGTGTTCCTGATTCAGAGTTGTACACATCACTGTGTTCTTGGGTCAGAGTTGTACACATCACTGTGTTCCTGGGTCAGAGTTGTAGACAGCACTGAGTTCCTGGGTCATGGTTGTACAGGAGCACTGTGTTCCTGGGTCAGGGTTGTACACAGCACTGTGTTCCCGTGTCAGAGTTGTACAGGAGCACTGTGTTCCTGGGTCATATTTGAACACAGCACTGTTTTCCTGGGGCACATTTGTACAGGAGCACTGCGTTCCTGGTCAGGGTTGTACACAGCACTGTGTTCCTGGGCCAGAGTTGTACACAGCACTGTGTTCCTGTGTCAGATTTGTACACATCACTGTGTTTTTGGTTCAGGGCTGTACACAGCACTGTGTTCCTGGGTCAGAGTTGTACACAGCACTGTATTCCTGGGTCAGAGTTGCACAGGAGCACTCTGTTCCTGGGTCAGAGTAGTACACAGCACTGTGTTCCTATCTCAGAGTTTTACAGGAGCACTGTGAACCGGGGTCAGGGTTGTAAACAGCGCTATGTTCCTGGGTCAAAGATGTACACAGCACTGTGTTCCTGGGTCAGAGTTGCATACAACACTGTGTTCCTGGGTCAGAGTTGTACACAGCACTGTGTTCCTGGGTCAGAGTTGTACACATCACAGAGTTCCTGGGTCAGAGTTGTGCACAACACTGTGTTCCTGGGTCACAGTTGTACACAGCTTTGTGTTCCTGGGTCGGAGTTGTACACATCACAGTGTTACTATGTCAGATTTGTACACATCACTGTGTTTATGGGCCTGAGTTGTACAGGAGCACTCTGTACCTGGGTCAGGGTTGTACACAGCACTGTGTTCCTGGTTCACAGTCGTACACATAACTGTGTTCCTGATTCAGAGTTGTACACATCACTGTGTTCTTGGGTCAGTGTTGCACATAGCACTGTGTTCCCAGGTCATGGTTGTACAGGTGCACTGTCTTCCTGGGTTAGGGTTGTACACAGCACTGTGTTCCGGGTCAGAGTTGTACAGGAGCACTGTGTTCCTGGGTCAGAGTTGTACACAGCACTGTGTTCCTGGGTCAGGGTTGTACAGGAGCACTGTGTTCCTTGGTCAGAGTTGTAAACAGCACTGTGCTCCTGGGTCAGAGTTGTACAGAAGAACTGTGTTCCTCGTTCAGAGTTCTACACATCACTGTGTTCCTGGGTCAGGGTTGTACTCATCACTGCGTTCCTGGGTCAGATTTGTACGTAGCACTGTGTTCCTGGTCAGGGTTGTACACTGCACTGTGTTCCTGGGTCAGAGATGCACACAACACTGTGTTCTTGGGTCAGAGTTGTACACAGCACTGTGTTCCTGGGTCAGATTTGTACAGGAGCACTGTGTTCCTAGGTCAGAGTTGTACAAGAGCACTGTGTTCCTGTGTCAGGGTTGTACACAGCACTGTGTTCCTGGGTCAGAGTTGTACACAGTACTGTGTTCCTGGGTCAGATTTGTACACATCACTGTGTTCCTGGGTCAGAGTTGTACAGGAGCACTGTGTTCCTGGGTCAGGGTTGTACACAGCACTGTGTTCCTGATTCAGAGTTGTACACATCACTGTGTTCTTGGGTCAGAGTTGTACACATCACTGTGTTCCTGGGTCAGAGTTGTAGACAGCACTGAGTTCCTGGGTCATGGTTGTACAGGAGCACTGTGTTCCTGGGTCAGGGTTGTACACAGCACTGTGTTCCCGTGTCAGAGTTGTACAGGAGCACTGTGTTCCTGGGTCATATTTGAACACAGCACTGTTTTCCTGGGGCACATTTGTACAGGAGCACTGCGTTCCTGGTCAGGGTTGTACACAGCACTGTGTTCCTGGGCCAGAGTTGTACACAGCACTGTGTTCCTGTGTCAGATTTGTACACATCACTGTGTTTTTGGTTCAGGGCTGTACACAGCACTGTGTTCCTGGGTCAGAGTTGTACACAGCACTGTATTCCTGGGTCAGAGTTGCACAGGAGCACTCTGTTCCTGGGTCAGAGTAGTACACAGCACTGTGTTCCTATCTCAGAGTTTTACAGGAGCACTGTGAACCGGGGTCAGGGTTGTAAACAGCGCTATGTTCCTGGGTCAAAGATGTACACAGCACTGTGTTCCTGGGTCAGAGTTGCATACAACACTGTGTTCCTGGGTCAGAGTTGTACACAGCACTGTGTTCCTGGGTCAGAGTTGTACACATCACAGAGTTCCTGGGTCAGAGTTGTGCACAACACTGTGTTGCTGGGTCAGAGTTGTACACAGCACTGTGTTCCTGGGTCAGAGTTGTACACAGCACTGTGTTCCTGGGTCAGATTTGAACACATCACTGTGTTCCTGGGTCAGAGTTGTACACAGCACTGGGTTCCTGGGTAAGAGTTGTACACATCACTGTGTTCCTGGGTCAGATTTGAACACAGCACTGTGTTCCTGGGGCACATTTGTACAGGTGCACTGCGTTCCTGGGTCAGGGTTGTACACAGCACTTTGTTCCTGTGTCAGAGTTGTACACAGCACTGTGTTCCTTGGTCAGATTTGTACAGAGCACTGTGTTCCTTGGTCAGAGTTGTACACAGCACTGTGTTCCTGGGTCAGAGTTGTACACATCACTGTGTTACTAGGTCAGATTTGTACACATCACTGAGTTTATGGGCCTGAGTTGTACAGGAGCACTCTGTACCTGGGTCAGAATTGTACACAGCACTGTGTTCCTGGGCCAGGGTTGTACACAGCACTGTGTTCCTGGTTCAGAGTCGTACACATAACTGTGTTCCTGATTCAGAGTTGTACACATCACTGTGTTCTTGGGTCAGAGTTGCACATAGCACTGTGTTCCCAGGTCATGGTTGTACAGGTGCACTGTCTTCCTGGGTTAGGGTTGTACACAGCACTGTGTTCAGGGTCAGAGTTGTACAGGAGCACTGTGTTCCTGGGTCAGAGTTGTACACAGCACTGTGTTCCTGGGTCACGGTTGTACAGGAGCACTGTGTTCCTTGGTCAGAGTTGTAAACAGCACTGTGCTCCTGGGTCAGAGTTCTACAGAAGAACTGTGTTCCTCGTTCAGAGTTCCACACATCACTGTGTTCCTGGGTCAGGGTTGTACTCATCACTGTGTTCCTGGGTCAGAGTTGTAGACAGCACTGAGTTCCTGGGTCATGGTTGTACAGGAGCACTGTGTTCCTGGGTCAGGGTTGTACACAGCACTGTGTTCCCGTGTCAGAGTTGTACAGGAGCACTGTGTTCCTGGGTCATATTTGAACACAGCACTGTTTTCCTGGGGCACATTTGTACAGGAGCACTGCGTTCCTGGTCAGGGTTGTACACAGCACTGTGTTCCTGGGCCAGAGTTGTACACAGCACTGTGTTCCTGTGTCAGATTTGTACACATCACTGTGTTTTTGGTTCAGGGCTGTACACAGCACTGTGTTCCTGGGTCAGAGTTGTACACAGCACTGTATTCCTGGGTCAGAGTTGCACAGGAGCACTCTGTTCCTGGGTCAGAGTAGTACACAGCACTGTGTTCCTATCTCAGAGTTTTACAGGAGCACTGTGAACCGGGGTCAGGGTTGTAAACAGCGCTATGTTCCTGGGTCAAAGATGTACACAGCACTGTGTTCCTGGGTCAGAGTTGCATACAACACTGTGTTCCTGGGTCAGAGTTGTACACAGCACTGTGTTCCTGGGTCAGAGTTGTACACATCACAGAGTTCCTGGGTCAGAGTTGTGCACAACACTGTGTTGCTGGGTCAGAGTTGTACACAGCACTGTGTTCCTGGGTCAGAGTTGTACACAGCACTGTGTTCCTTGGTCAGATTTGTACAGAGCACTGTGTTCCTTGGTCAGAGTTGTACACAGCACTGTGTTCCTGGGTCAGAGTTGTACACATCACTGTGTTACTAGGTCAGATTTGTACACATCAACTGAGTTTATGGGCCTTGAGTTGTACAGGAGCACTCTGTACCTGGGTCAGAATTGTACACAGCACTGTGTTCCTGGGCCAGGGTTGTACACAGCACTGTGTTCCTGGTTCAGAGTCGTACACATAACTGTGTTCCTGATTCAGAGTTGTACACATCACTGTGTTCTTGGGTCAGAGTTGCACATAGCACTGTGTTCCCAGGTCATGGTTGTACAGGTGCACTGTCTTCCTGGGTTAGGGTTGTACACAGCACTGTGTTCAGGGTCAGAGTTGTACAGGAGCACTGTGTTCCTGGGTCAGAGTTGTACACAGCACTGTGTTCCTGGGTCACGGTTGTACAGGAGCACTGTGTTCCTTGGTCAGAGTTGTAAACAGCACTGTGCTCCTGGGTCAGAGTTCTACAGAAGAACTGTGTTCCTCGTTCAGAGTTCCACACATCACTGTGTTCCTGGGTCAGATTTGTACGCAGCACTGTGTTCCTGGTCAGGGTTGTACACTGCACTGTGTTCCTGGGTCAGAGATGCACACAACACTGTGTTCTTGGGTCAGAGTTGTACACAGCACTGTGTTCCTGGGTCAGAGTTGTAAACAACACTGTGTTCCTCGGTCAGAGTTGTAAAGGAGCACTGTGTTCCTGAGTCAAAGTTGTACACAGCACTGTGTTCCTGGGTCAGAGTTTTACACAGCAATGTGTTCCTGGGTCAGATTTGTACAGGAGCACTGTGTTCCTAGGTCAGAGTTGTAGAAGAGCACTGTGTTCCTGGGTCAGGGTTGTACACAGCACTGTGTTCCTGGGTCAGAGTTGTACACAGCACTGTGTTCCTGGGTCAGATTTGTACACATCACTGTGTTCCTGGGTCAGAGTTGTACAGGAGCACTGTGTTCCTGGGTCAGGGTTGTACACAGCACTGTGTTCCTGATTCAGAGTTGTACACATCACTGTGTTCTTGGGTCAGAGTTGTAAACATCACTGTGTTCCTGGGTCAGAATTGTACACAGCACTGAGTTCCTGGGTCATGGTTGTACAGGAGCACTGTGTTCCTGGGTCAGGGTTGTACACAGCACTGTGTTCCCGTGTCAGGGTTGTACAGGAGCACTGTGTTCCTGGGTCATATTTGAACACAGCACTGTTTTCCTGGGGCACATTTGTACAGGAGCACTGCGTTCCTGGTCAGGGTTGTACACAGCACTGTGTTCCTGGGCCAGAGTTGTACACAGCACTTTGTTCCTTGGTCAGATTATTACAGAGCACTGTGTTCCTGGGTCAGAGTTGTACACAGCACTGTGTTCCTGTGTCAGATTTGTACACATCACTGTGTTTTTGGTTCAGGGTTGTACACAGCACTGTGTTCCTGGGTCAGAGTTGTACACAGCACTGTATTCCTGGGTCAGAGTTGCACAGGAGCACTCTGTTCCTGGGTTAGGGTAGTACACAGCACGGTGTTCCTATCTCATAGTTTTACAGGAGCACTGTGAACCTGGGTCAGGGTTGTAAACAGCGCTATGTTCCTGGGTCAAAGATGTACACAGCACTGTGTTCCTGGGTCAGAGTTGCACACAACACTGTGTTCCTGGGTCAGAGTTGTACACAGCACTGTGTTCCTGGGTCAGAGTTGTACACATCACTGTGTTCCTGGGTCAGAGTTGTGCACAACACTGTGTTCCTGGGTCAGAGTTGTACACAGCACTGTGTTCCTGGGTCAGAGTTGTACACAGCACTGTGTTCCTGGGTCAGATTTGAACACATCACTGTGTTCCTGGGTCAGAGTTGTACACAGCACTGGGTTCCTGGGTAAGAGTTGTACACATCACTGTGTTCCTGGGTCAGATTTGAACACAGCACTGTGTTCCTGGGGCACATTTGTACAGGTGCACTGCGTTCCTGGGTCAGGGTTGTACACAGCACTGTGTTCCTGTGTCAGAGTTGTACACAGCACTGTGTTCCTTGGTCAGATTTGTACAGAGGACTGTGTTCCTTGGTCGGAGTTGTACACAGCACTGTGTTCCTGGGTCAGAGTTGTACACATCACTGTGTTACTAGGTCAGATTTGTACACATCACTGTGTTTTTGGTTCAGGGCTGTACACAGCACTGTGTTCCTGGGTCAGAGTTGTACACAGCACTGTGTTCCTATCTCAGAGTTTTACAGGATCACTGCGTTCCCGGGTCAGGGTTGTACACAGCACTGTGTTCCTGGGGCAGAGTTGTACACAGCACTGTGTTCCGTGGTCAGATTTGTACAGAGCACTGTGTTCCTGGGTCACAGTTGTACACAGCACTGTGTTCCTGGGTCGGAGTTGTACACATCACAGTGTTACTAGGTCAGATTTGTACACATCACTGTGTTTATGGGCCTGAGTTGTACAGGAGCACTCTGTACCTGGGTCAGAATTGTACACAGCACTGTGTTCCTGGGTCAGATTTGTACAGGAGCACTGTGTTCCTGAGTCAAAGTTGTACACAGCACTGTGTTCCTGGGTCAGAGTTTTACACAGCACTGTGTTCCTGGGTCAGATTTGTACAGGAGCACTGTGTTCCTAGGTCAGAGTTGTACAAGAGCACTGTGTTCCTGGGTCAGGGTTGTACACAGCACTGTGTTCCTGGGTCAGAGTTGTACACAGTACTGTGTTCCTGGGTCAGATTTGTACACATCACTGTTTTCCTGGGTCAGAGTTGTACAGGAGCACAGTGTTCCTGGGTCAGGGTTGTACACAGCACTGTGTTCCTGATTCAGAGTTGTACACATCACTGTGTTCTTGGGTCAGAGTTGTACACATCACTGTGTTCCTGCGTCAGAGTTGTACACAGCACTGAGTTCCTGGGTCATGGTTGTACAGGAGCACTGTGTTCCTGGGTCAGGGTTGTACACAGCACTGTGTTCCCGTGTCAGAGTTGTACAGGAGCACTGTGTTCCTGGGTCATATTTGAACACAGCACTGTTTTCCTGGGGCACATTTGTACAGGAGCACTGCGTTCCTGGTCAGGGTTCTACACAGCACTGTGTTCCTGGGCCAGAGTTGTACACAGCACTTTGTTCCTTGGTCAGATTTTTACAGAGCACTGTGTTCCTGGGTCAGAGTTGTTCACATCACTGTGTTCCTGGGTCAGAGTTGCGCACAACACTGTGTTCCTGGGTCAGAGATGTACACAGTACTGTGTTCCTGGGTCAGAGTTGTACACAGCACTGTGTTCCTGGGTCAGATTTGAACACATCACTGTGTTCCTGGGTCAGAGTTGTACACAGCACTGGGTTCCTGGGTAACAGTTGTACACATCACTGTGTTCCTGGGTCAGATTTGAACACAGCACTGTGTTCCTGGGGCACATTTGTACAGGTGCACTGCGTTCCTGGGTCAGGGTTGTACACAGCACTGTGTTCCTGTGTCAGAGTTGTACACAGCACTGTGTTCCTTGGTCAGATTTGTACAGAGCACTGTGTTCCTTGGTCAGAGTTCTACACAGCACTGTGTTCCTGGGTCAGAGTTGTACACATCACTGTGTTACTAGGTCAGATTTGTACACATCACTGTGTTTTTGGTTCAGGGCTGTAAACAGCACTGTGTTCCTGGGTCAGAGTTGTACACAGCACTGTATTCCTGGGTCAGAGTTGCACAGGAGCACTGTGTTCCTGGGTCAGGTTTGTACACAGCACTGTGTTCCTATCTCAGAGTTTTACAGGAGCACTGCGTTCCCGGGTCAGGGTTGTACACAGCACTGTGTTCCTGGGTCAGAGTTGTACACAGCACTGTGTTCCTTGGTCAGATTTGTACAGAGCACTGTGTTCCTGGGTCAGAGTTGCACACAACACTGTGTTCCTGGGTCAGGGTTGTACACAGCACTGTGTTCCTGGTTCAGAGTCTTACACATAACTGTGTTCCTGGGTCAGAGTTGCACATAGCACTGTGTTCCCAGGTCATGGTTGTACAGGTGCACTGTCTTCCTGGGTTAGGGTTGTACACAGCACTGTGTTCAGGGTCAAAGTTGTACAGGAGCACTGTGTTCCTGGGTCAGGGTTGTACACAGCACAGTGTTCCTGGGTCAGAGTTGTACACAGCACTGTGTTCCTGGGTCAGAGTTGCACACAACACTGTGTTCCTGGGTCAGGGTTGTACAGGAGCACTGTGTTCCTTGGTCAGAGTTGTAAACAGCACTGTGCTCCTGGGTCAGAGTTGTACAGAAGAACTGTGTACCTCGTTTAGAGTTGTACACATCACTGTGTTCCTGGGTCAGGGTTGTACAGGAGCACTGTGTTCCTTGGTCAGATTTGTAAACAGCACTGTGCTCCTGGGTCAGGGTTCTACTCATCACTGCGTTCCTGGGTCAGATTTGTACGCAGCACTGTGTTCCTGGTCAGGGTTGTACACTGCACTGTGTTCCTGGGTTAGAGATGCACACAACACTGTGTTCTTGGGTCAGAGTTGTACACAGCACTGTGTTCCTGGGTCAGAGTTGTAGACAACACTGTGTTCCTCGGTCAGAGTTGTACAGGAGCACTGTGTTCCTGAGTCAAAGTTGTACACAGCACTGTGTTCCAGGTCAGAGTTTTACACAGCACTGTATTCCTGATTCAGAGTTGTACACATCACTGTGTTCTTGGGTCAGAGTTGTACACATCACTGTGTTCCTGGGTCAGAGTTGTACACAGCACTGAGTTGCTGGGTCATGGTTGTACAGGAGCAATGTGTTCCTGGGTCAGGGTTGTACACAGCACTGTGTTCCCGTGTCAGAGTTGTACAGGAGCACTGTGTTCCTGGGTCATATTTGAACACTGCACTGTTTTCCTGGGGCACATTTGTACAGGAGCACTGCGTTCCTGGTCAGGGTTGTACACAGCACTGTGTTCCTGGGCCAGAGTTGTACACAGCACTTTGTTCCTTGGTCAGATTTTTACAGAGCACTGTGGTCCTGGGTCAGAGTTGTACACAGCACTGTGTTCCTGTGTCAGATTTGTACACATCACTGTGTTTTTGGTTCAGGGTGGTACACAGCACTGTGTTCCTGGGTCAGAGTTGTACACAGCACTGTATTCCTGGGTCAGAGTTGCACAGGAGCACTCTGTTCCTGGGTCAAAGTTGTACACAGCACTGTGTTCCTGGGTCAGAGTTGCACACAACACTGTGTTCGTGGGTCAGAGTTGTACACAGCACTGTGTTCCTGGGTCAGAGTTGTACACATCACTGTGTTCCTGGGTCAGAGTTGCGCACAACACTGTGTTCCTGGGTCAGAGTTGTACACAGCACTGTGTTCCTGGGTCAGAGTTGTACACAGCACTGTGTTCCTATCTCAGAGTTTTACAGGAGCACTGTGTTCCCGGGTCAGGGTTGTACACAGCACTGTGTTCCTGGGTCAGAGTTGTACACAGCACTGTGTTCCATGGTCAGATTTGTACAGAGCACTGTGTTCCTGGGTCACAGTTGTACACAGCATTGTGTTCCTGGGTCGGAGTTGTACACATCAGAGTGTTACTAAGTCAGATTTGTACACATCACTGTGTTTATGGGCCTGAGTTGTACAGGAGCACTCTGTACCTGGGTCAGGGTTGTACACAGCACTGTGTTCCTGGTTCACAGTCGTACACATAACTGTGTTCCTGATTCAGAGTTGTACACATCACTGTGTTCTTGGGTCAGTGTTGCACATAGCACTGTGTTCCCAGGTCATGGTTGTACAGGTGCACTGTTTTCCTGGGTTAGGGTTGTACACAGCACTGTGTTCCGGGTCAGAGTTGTACAGGAGCACTGTGTTCCTGGGTCAGAGTTGTACACAGCACTGTGTTCCTGGGTCAGGGTTGTACAGGAGCACTGTGTTCCATGGGTCAGAGTTGTACAGAAGAACTGTGTTCCTCGTTCAGAGTTCTACACATCACTGTGTTCCTGGGTCAGGGTTGTACTAATCACTGCGTTCCTGGGTCAGATTTGTACGCAGCACTGTGTTCCTGGTCAGGGTTGTACACTGCACTGTGTTCCTGGGTCAGAGATGCACACAACACTGTGTTCTTGGGTCAGAGTTGTACACAGCACTGTGTTCCTGGGTCAGATTTGTACAGGAGCACTGTGTTCCTAGGTCAGAGTTGTACAAGAGCACTGTGTTCCTGTGTCAGGGTTGTACACAGCACTGTGTTCCTGGGTCAGAGTTGTACACAGTACTGTGTTCCTGGGTCAGATTTGTACACATCACTGTGTTCCTGGGTCAGAGTTGTACAGGAGCACTGTGTTCCTGGGTCAGGGTTGTACACAGCACTGTGTTCCTGATTCAGAGTTGTACACATCACTGTGTTCTTGGGTCAGAGTTGTACACATCACTGTGTTCCTGGGTCAGAGTTGTACACAGCACTGAGTTCCTGGGTCATGGTTGTACAGGAGCACTGTGTTCCTGGGTCAGGGTTGTACACAGCACTGTGTTCCCGTGTCAGAGTTGTACAGGAGCACTGTGTTCCTGGTCATATTTGAACACAGCACTGTTTTCCTGGGGCACATTTGTACAGGAGCACTGCGTTCCTGGTCAGGGTTGTACACAGCACTGTGTTCCTGGGCCAGAGTTGTACACAGCACTGTGTTCCTGTGTCAGATTTGTACACATCACTGTGTTTTTGGTTCAGGGTTGTACACAGCACTGTGTTCCTGGGTCAGAGTTGTACACAGCACTGTATTCCTGGGTCAGAGTTGCACAGGAGCACTCTGTTCCTGGGTCAGAGTAGTACACAGCACTGTGTTCCTTTCTCAGAGTTTTACAGGAGCACTGTGAACCGGGGTCAGGGTTGT
The DNA here is from genome assembly GCF_030028105.1 of Mobula birostris. NCBI lineage: Eukaryota > Metazoa > Chordata > Chondrichthyes > Myliobatiformes > Myliobatidae > Mobula > Mobula birostris. Next base: position 19,393 of record NW_027275143.1, read on the forward strand.
AAACAGCGCTATCTTCCTGGGTCAAAGATGTACACAGCACTGTGTTCCTGGGTCAGAGTTGCATACAACACTGTGTTCCTGGGTCAGAGTTGTACACAGCACTGTGTTCCTGGGTCAGAGTTGTACACATCACAGAGTTCCTGGGTCAGAGTTGTGCACAACACTGTGTTCCTGGGTCAGAGTTGTACACAGCACTGTGTTCCTGGGTCAGAGTTGTACACAGCACTGTGTTCCTGGGTCAGATTTGAACACATCACTGTGTTCCTTGGTCAGAGTTGTACACAGCACTGGGTTCCTGGTAAGAGTTGTACATATCACTGTGTTCCTGGGTCAGATTTGAACACAGCACTGTGTTCCTGGGGCACATTTGTACAGGTGCACTGCGTTCCTGGGTCAGGGTTGTACACAGCACTGTGTTCCTGTGTCAGAGTTGTACACATCACTGTGTTCCTTGGTCAGATTTGTACAGAGCACTGTGTTCCTTGGTCAGAGTTGTACACAGCACTGTGTTCCTGGGTCAGAGTTGTACACATCACTGTGTTACTAGGTCAGATTTGTACACATCACTGAGTTTATGGGCCTGAGTTGTACAGGAGCACTCTGTACCTGGGTCAGAATTGTACACAGCACTGTGTTCCTGGGCCAGGGTTGTACACAGCACTGTGTTCCTGGTTCAGAGTCGTACACATAACTGTGTTCCTGATTCAGAGTTGTACACATCACTGTGTTCTTGGGTCAGAGTTGCACATAGCACTGTGTTCCCAGGTCATGGTTGTACAGGTGCACTGTCTTCCTGGGTTAGGGTTGTACACAGCACTGTGTTCAGGGTCAGAGTTGTACAGGAGCACTGTGTTCCTGGGTCAGAGTTGTACACAGCACTGTGTTCCTGGGTCAGGGTTGTACAGGAGCACTGTGTTCCTTGGTCAGAGTTGTAAACAGCACTGTGCTCCTGGGTCAGAGTTCTACAGAAGAACTGTGTTCCTCGTTCAGAGTTCCACACATCACTGTGTTCCTGGGTCAGGGTTGTACTCATCACTGCGTTCCTGGGTCAGATTTGTACGCAGCACTGTGTTCCTGGTCAGGGTTGTACACTGCACTGTGTTCCTGTGTCAGAGATGCACACAACACTGTGTTCTTGGGTCAGAGTTGTACACAGCACTGTGTTCCTGGGTCAGAGTTGTAGACAACACTGTGTTCCTCGGTCAGAGTTGTAAAGGAGCACTGTGTTCCTGAGTCAAATTTGTACACAGCGCTGTGTTCCTGGGTCAGAGTTTTACACAGCACTGTGTTCCTGGGTCAGATTTGTACAGGAGCACTGTGTTCCTAGGTCAGAGTTGTAGAAGAGCACTGTGTTCCTGGGTCAGGGTTGTACACAGCACTGTGTTCCTGGGTCAGAGTTGTACACAGTACTGTGTTCCTGGGTCAGAGTTGTACACAGCACTGTGTTCCTGGGTCAGATTTGAACACATCACTGTGTTCCTTGGTCAGAGTTGTACACAGCACTGGGTTCCTGGTAAGAGTTGTACACATCACTGTGTTCCTGGGTCAGATTTGAACACAGCACTGTGTTCCTGGGGCACATTTGTACAGGTGCACTGCGTTCCTGGGTCAGGGTTGTACACAGCACTGTGTTCCTGTGTCAGAGTTGTACACATCACTGTGTTCCTTGGTCAGATTTGTACAGAGCACTGTGTTCCTTGGTCAGAGTTGTACACAGCACTGTGTTCCTGGTCAGAGTTGTACACATCACTGTGTTACTAGGTCAGATTTGTACACATCACTGAGTTTATGGGCCTGAGTTGTACAGGAGCACTCTGTACCTGGGTCAGAATTGTACACAGCACTGTGTTCCTGGGCCAGGGTTGTACACAGCACTGTGTTCCTGGTTCAGAGTCGTACACATAACTGTGTTCCTGATTCAGAGTTGTACACATCACTGTGTTCTTGGGTCAGAGTTGCACATAGCACTGTGTTCCCAGGTCATGGTTGTACAGGTGCACTGTCTTCCTGGGTTAGGGTTGTACACAGCACTGTGTTCAGGGTCAGAGTTGTACAGGAGCACTGTGTTCCTGGGTCAGAGTTGTACACAGCACTGTGTTCCTGGGTCAGGGTTGTACAGGAGCACTGTGTTCCTTGGTCAGAGTTGTAAACAGCACTGTGCTCCTGGGTCAGAGTTCTACAGAAGAACTGTGTTCCTCGTTCAGAGTTCCACACATCACTGTGTTCCTGGGTCAGGGTTGTACTCATCACTGCGTTCCTGGGTCAGATTTGTACGCAGCACTGTGTTCCTGGTCAGGGTTGTACACTGCACTGTGTTCCTGTGTCAGAGATGCACACAACACTGTGTTCTTGGGTCAGAGTTGTACACAGCACTGTGTTCCTGGGTCAGAGTTGTAGACAACACTGTGTTCCTCGGTCAGAGTTGTAAAGGAGCACTGTGTTCCTGAGTCAAATTTGTACACAGCGCTGTGTTCCTGGGTCAGAGTTTTACACAGCACTGTGTTCCTGGGTCAGATTTGTACAGGAGCACTGTGTTCCTAGGTCAGAGTTGTAGAAGAGCACTGTGTTCCTGGGTCAGGGTTGTACACAGCACTGTGTTCCTGGGTCAGAGTTGTACACAGTACTGTGTTCCTGGGTCAGATTTGTACACATCACTGTGTTCCTGGATCAGAGTTGTACAGGAGCACTGTGTTCCTGGGTCAGGGTTGTACACAGCACTGTGTTCCTGATTCAGCGTTGTACACATCACTGTGTTCTTGGGTCAGAGTTGTACACATCACTGTGTTCCTGGGTCAGAGTTGTACACAGCACTGAGTTCCTGGGTCATGGTTGTACAGGAGCACTGTGTTCCTGGGTCAGGGTTGTACACAGCACTGTGTTCCCGTGTCAGAGTTGTACAGGAGCACTGTGTTCCTGGGTCATATTTGAACACAGCACTGTTTTCCTGGGGCACATTTGTACAGGAGCACTGCGTTCCTGGTCAGGGTTGTACACAGCACTGTGTTCCTGGGCCAGAGTTGTACACAGCACTTTGTTCCTTGGTCAGATTATTACAGAGCACTGTCTTCCTGGGTCAGAGTTGTACACAGCACTGTGTTCCTGTGTCAGATTTGTACACATCACTGTGTTTTTGGTTCATGGTTGTACACAGCACTGTGTTCCTGGGTCAGAGTTGTACACAGCACTGTATTCCTGGGTCAGAGTTGCACAGGAGCACTCTGTTCCTGGGTCAGGGTAGTACACAGCACTGTGTTCCTATCTCAGAGTTTTACAGGAGCACTGTGAACCTGGGTCAGGGTTGTAAACAGCGCTATGTTCCTGGGTCAAAGATGTACACAGCACTGTGTTCCTGGGTCAGAGTTGCACACAACACTGTGTTCCTGGGTCAGAGTTGTACACAGCACTGTGTTCCTGGGTCAGAGTTGTACACATCACTGTGTTCCTGGGTCAGAGTTGTGCACAACACTGTGTTCCTGGGTCAGAGTTGTACACAGCACTGTGTTCCTGGGTCAGAGTTGTACACAGCACTGTGTTCCTGGGTCAGATTTGAACACATCACTGTGTTCCTGGGTCAGAGTTGTACACAGCACTGGGTTCCTGGGTAAGAGTTGTACACATCACTGTGTTCCTGGGTCAGATTTGAACACAGCACTGTGTTCCTGGGGCACATTTGTACAGGTGCACTGCGTTCCTGGGTCAGAGTTGTACAGAGCACTGTGTTCCTGTTTCAGAGTTGTACACAGCACTGTGTTCCTTGGTCAGATTTGTACAGAGGACTGTGTTCCTTGGTCAGAGTTGTACACAGCACTGTGTTCCTGGGTCAGAGTTGTACACATCACTGTGTTACTAGGTCAGTTTTGTACACATCACTGTGTTTTTGGTTCAGGGCTGTACACAGCACTGTGTTCCTGGGTCAGAGTTGTATACAGCACTGTGTTCCTATCTCAGAGTTTTACAGGATCACTGCGTTCCCGGGTCATGGTTGTACAGGAGCACTGTGTTCCTGGGTCAGGGTTGTACACAGCACTGTGTTCCCGTGTCAGAGTTGTACAGGAGCACTGTGTTCCTGGTCATATTTGAACACAGCACTGTTTTCCTGGGGCACATTTGTACAGGAGCACTGCGTTCCTGGTCAGGGTTGTACACAGCACTGTGTTCCTGGGCCAGAGTTGTACACAGCACTGTGTTCCTGTGTCAGATTTGTACACATCACTGTGTTTTTGGTTCAGGGTTGTACACAGCACTGTGTTCCTGGGTCAGAGTTGTACACAGCACTGTATTCCTGGGTCAGAGTTGCACAGGAGCACTCTGTTCCTGGGTCAGAGTAGTACACAGCACTGTGTTCCTTTCTCAGAGTTTTACAGGAGCACTGTGAACCGGGGTCAGGGTTGTAAACAGCGCTATCTTCCTGGGTCAAAGATGTACACAGCACTGTGTTCCTGGGTCAGAGTTGCATACAACACTGTGTTCCTGGGTCAGAGTTGTACACAGCACTGTGTTCCTGGGTCAGAGTTGTACACATCACAGAGTTCCTGGGTCAGAGTTGTGCACAACACTGTGTTCCTGGGTCAGAGTTGTACACAGCACTGTGTTCCTGGGTCAGAGTTGTACACAGCACTGTGTTCCTGGGTCAGATTTGAACACATCACTGTGTTCCTTGGTCAGAGTTGTACACAGCACTGGGTTCCTGGTAAGAGTTGTACATATCACTGTGTTCCTGGGTCAGATTTGAACACAGCACTGTGTTCCTGGGGCACATTTGTACAGGTGCACTGCGTTCCTGGGTCAGGGTTGTACACAGCACTGTGTTCCTGTGTCAGAGTTGTACACATCACTGTGTTCCTTGGTCAGATTTGTACAGAGCACTGTGTTCCTTGGTCAGAGTTGTACACAGCACTGTGTTCCTGGGTCAGAGTTGTACACATCACTGTGTTACTAGGTCAGATTTGTACACATCACTGAGTTTATGGGCCTGAGTTGTACAGGAGCACTCTGTACCTGGGTCAGAATTGTACACAGCACTGTGTTCCTGGGCCAGGGTTGTACACAGCACTGTGTTCCTGGTTCAGAGTCGTACACATAACTGTGTTCCTGATTCAGAGTTGTACACATCACTGTGTTCTTGGGTCAGAGTTGCACATAGCACTGTGTTCCCAGGTCATGGTTGTACAGGTGCACTGTCTTCCTGGGTTAGGGTTGTACACAGCACTGTGTTCAGGGTCAGAGTTGTACAGGAGCACTGTGTTCCTGGGTCAGAGTTGTACACAGCACTGTGTTCCTGGGTCAGGGTTGTACAGGAGCACTGTGTTCCTTGGTCAGAGTTGTAAACAGCACTGTGCTCCTGGGTCAGAGTTCTACAGAAGAACTGTGTTCCTCGTTCAGAGTTCCACACATCACTGTGTTCCTGGGTCAGGGTTGTACTCATCACTGCGTTCCTGGGTCAGATTTGTACGCAGCACTGTGTTCCTGGTCAGGGTTGTACACTGCACTGTGTTCCTGTGTCAGAGATGCACACAACACTGTGTTCTTGGGTCAGAGTTGTACACAGCACTGTGTTCCTGGGTCAGAGTTGTAGACAACACTGTGTTCCTCGGTCAGAGTTGTAAAGGAGCACTGTGTTCCTGAGTCAAATTTGTACACAGCGCTGTGTTCCTGGGTCAGAGTTTTACACAGCACTGTGTTCCTGGGTCAGATTTGTACAGGAGCACTGTGTTCCTAGGTCAGAGTTGTAGAAGAGCACTGTGTTCCTGGGTCAGGGTTGTACACAGCACTGTGCTCCTGGGTCAGAGTTGTACACAGTACTGTGTTCCTGGGTCAGAGTTGTACACAGCACTGTGTTCCTGGGTCAGATTTGAACACATCACTGTGTTCCTTGGTCAGAGTTGTACACAGCACTGGGTTCCTGGTAAGAGTTGTACACATCACTGTGTTCCTGGGTCAGATTTGAACACAGCACTGTGTTCCTGGGGCACATTTGTACAGGTGCACTGCGTTCCTGGGTCAGGGTTGTACACAGCACTGTGTTCCTGTGTCAGAGTTGTACACATCACTGTGTTCCTTGGTCAGATTTGTACAGAGCACTGTGTTCCTTGGTCAGAGTTGTACACAGCACTGTGTTCCTGGGTCAGAGTTGTACACATCACTGTGTTACTAGGTCAGATTTGTACACATCACTGAGTTTATGGGCCTGAGTTGTACAGGAGCACTCTGTACCTGGGTCAGAATTGTACACAGCACTGTGTTCCTGGGCCAGGGTTGTACACAGCACTGTGTTCCTGGTTCAGAGTCGTACACATAACTGTGTTCCTGATTCAGAGTTGTACACATCACTGTGTTCTTGGGTCAGAGTTGCACATAGCACTGTGTTCCCAGGTCATGGTTGTACAGGTGCACTGTCTTCCTGGGTTAGGGTTGTACACAGCACTGTGTTCAGGGTCAGAGTTGTACAGGAGCACTGTGTTCCTGGGTCAGAGTTGTACACAGCACTGTGTTCCTGGGTCAGGGTTGTACAGGAGCACTGTGTTCCTTGGTCAGAGTTGTAAACAGCACTGTGCTCCTGGGTCAGAGTTCTACAGAAGAACTGTGTTCCTCGTTCAGAGTTCCACACATCACTGTGTTCCTGGGTCAGGGTTGTACTCATCACTGCGTTCCTGGGTCAGATTTGTACGCAGCACTGTGTTCCTGGTCAGGGTTGTACACTGCACTGTGTTCCTGTGTCAGAGATGCACACAACACTGTGTTCTTGGGTCAGAGTTGTACACAGCACTGTGTTCCTGGGTCAGAGTTGTAGACAACACTGTGTTCCTCGGTCAGAGTTGTAAAGGAGCACTGTGTTCCTGAGTCAAATTTGTACACAGCGCTGTGTTCCTGGGTCAGAGTTTTACACAGCACTGTGTTCCTGGGTCAGATTTGTACAGGAGCACTGTGTTCCTAGGTCAGAGTTGTAGAAGAGCACTGTGTTCCTGGGTCAGGGTTGTACACAGCACTGTGTTCCTGGGTCAGAGTTGTACACAGTACTGTGTTCCTGGGTCAGAGTTGTACACAGCACTGTGTTCCTGGGTCAGATTTGAACACATCACTGTGTTCCTTGGTCAGAGTTGTACACAGCACTGGGTTCCTGGTAAGAGTTGTACACATCACTGTGTTCCTGGGTCAGATTTGAACACAGCACTGTGTTCCTGGGGCACATTTGTACAGGTGCACTGCGTTCCTGGGTCAGGGTTGTACACAGCACTGTGTTCCTGTGTCAGAGTTGTACACATCACTGTGTTCCTTGGTCAGATTTGTACAGAGCACTGTGTTCCTTGGTCAGAGTTGTACACAGCACTGTGTTCCTGGGTCAGAGTTGTACACATCACTGTGTTACTAGGTCAGATTTGTACACATCACTGAGTTTATGGGCCTGAGTTGTACAGGAGCACTCTGTACCTGGGTCAGAATTGTACACAGCACTGTGTTCCTGGGCCAGGGTTGTACACAGCACTGTGTTCCTGGTTCAGAGTCGTACACATAACTGTGTTCCTGATTCAGAGTTGTACACATCACTGTGTTCTTGGGTCAGAGTTGCACATAGCACTGTGTTCCCAGGTCATGGTTGTACAGGTGCACTGTCTTCCTGGGTTAGGGTTGTACACAGCACTGTGTTCAGGGTCAGAGTTGTACAGGAGCACTGTGTTCCTGGGTCAGAGTTGTACACAGCACTGTGTTCCTGGGTCAGGGTTGTACAGGAGCACTGTGTTCCTTGGTCAGAGTTGTAAACAGCACTGTGCTCCTGGGTCAGAGTTCTACAGAAGAACTGTGTTCCTCGTTCAGAGTTCCACACATCACTGTGTTCCTGGGTCAGGGTTGTACTCATCACTGCGTTCCTGGGTCAGATTTGTACGCAGCACTGTGTTCCTGGTCAGGGTTGTACACTGCACTGTGTTCCTGTGTCAGAGATGCACACAACACTGTGTTCTTGGGTCAGAGTTGTACACAGCACTGTGTTCCTGGGTCAGAGTTGTAGACAACACTGTGTTCCTCGGTCAGAGTTGTAAAGGAGCACTGTGTTCCTGAGTCAAATTTGTACACAGCGCTGTGTTCCTGGGTCAGAGTTTTACACAGCACTGTGTTCCTGGGTCAGATTTGTACAGGAGCACTGTGTTCCTAGGTCAGAGTTGTAGAAGAGCACTGTGTTCCTGGGTCAGGGTTGTACACAGCACTGTGTTCCTGGGTCAGAGTTGTACACAGTACTGTGTTCCTGGGTCAGATTTGTACACATCACTGTGTTCCTGGATCAGAGTTGTACAGGAGCACTGTGTTCCTGGGTCAGGGTTGTACACAGCACTGTGTTCCTGATTCAGCGTTGTACACATCACTGTGTTCTTGGGTCAGAGTTGTACACATCACTGTGTTCCTGGGTCAGAGTTGTACAGGAGCACTGTGTTCCTGGGTCATGGTTGTACAGGAGCACTGTGTTCCTGGGTCAGGGTTGTACACAGCACTGTGTTCCCGTGTCAGAGTTGTACAGGAGCACTGTGTTCCTGGGTCATATTTGAACACAGCACTGTTTTCCTGGGGCACATTTGTACAGGAGCACTGCGTTCCTGGTCAGGGTTGTACACAGCACTGTGTTCCTGGGCCAGAGTTGTACACAGCACTTTGTTCCTTGGTCAGATTATTACAGAGCACTGTCTTCCTGGGTCAGAGTTGTACACAGCACTGTGTTCCTGTGTCAGATTTGTACACATCACTGTGTTTTTGGTTCATGGTTGTACACAGCACTGTGTTCCTGGGTCAGAGTTGTACACAGCACTGTATTCCTGGGTCAGAGTTGCACAGGAGCACTCTGTTCCTGGGTCAGGGTAGTACACAGCACTGTGTTCCTATCTCAGAGTTTTACAGGAGCACTGTGAACCTGGGTCAGGGTTGTAAACAGCGCTATGTTCCTGGGTCAAAGATGTACACAGCACTGTGTTCCTGGGTCAGAGTTGCACACAACACTGTGTTCCTGGGTCAGAGTTGTACACAGCACTGTGTTCCTGGGTCAGAGTTGTACACATCACTGTGTTCCTGGGTCAGAGTTGTGCACAACACTGTGTTCCTGGGTCAGAGTTGTACACAGCACTGTGTTCCTGGGTCAGAGTTGTACACAGCACTGTGTTCCTGGGTCAGATTTGAACACATCACTGTGTTCCTGGGTCAGAGTTGTACACAGCACTGGGTTCCTGGGTAAGAGTTGTACACATCACTGTGTTCCTGGGTCAGATTTGAACACAGCACTGTGTTCCTGGGGCACATTTGTACAGGTGCACTGCGTTCCTGGGTCAGAGTTGTACAGAGCACTGTGTTCCTGTTTCAGAGTTGTACACAGCACTGTGTTCCTTGGTCAGATTTGTACAGAGGACTGTGTTCCTTGGTCAGAGTTGTACACAGCACTGTGTTCCTGGGTCAGAGTTGTACACATCACTGTGTTACTAGGTCAGTTTTGTACACATCACTGTGTTTTTGGTTCAGGGCTGTACACAGCACTGTGTTCCTGGGTCAGAGTTGTATACAGCACTGTGTTCCTATCTCAGAGTTTTACAGGATCACTGCGTTCCCGGGTCAGGGTTGTACACAGCACTGTGTTCCTGGGGCAGAGTTGTACACAGCACTGTGTTCCGTGGTCAGATTTGTACAGAGCACTGTGTTCCTGGGTCACAGTTGTACACAGCACTGTGTTCCTGGGTCGGAGTTGTACGCATCACAGTGTTACTAGGTCAGATTTGTACACATCACTGTGTTTATGGGCCTGAGTTGTACAGGAGCACTCTGTACCTGGGTCAGAATTGTACACAGCACTGTGTTCCTGGGTCAGATTTGTACAGGAGCACTGTGTTCCTGAGTCAAAGTTGTACACAGCACTGTGTTCCTGGGTCAGAGTTTTACACAGCACTGTATTCCTGGGTCAGATTTGTACAGGAGCACTGTGTTCCTAGGTCAGAGTTGTACAAGAGTACTGTGTTCCTGGGTCAGGGTTGTACACAGCACTGTGTTCCTGGGTCAGAGTTGTACACAGTACTGTGTTCCTGGGTCAGATTTGTACACATCACTGTTTTCCTGGGTCAGAGTTGTACAGGAGCACAGTGTTCCTGGGTCAGGGTTGTACACAGCACTGTGTTCCTGATTCAGAGTTGTACACATCACTGTGTTCTTGGGTCAGAGTTGTACACATCACTGTGTTCCTGCGTCAGAGTTGTACACAGCACTGAGTTCCTGGGTCATGTTTGTACAGGAGCACTGTGTTCCTGGGTCAGGGTTGTACACAGCACTGTGTTCCCGTGTCAGAGTTGTACAGGAGCACTGTGTTCCTGGGTCATATTTGAACACAGCACTGTTTTCCTGGGGCACATTTGTACAGGAGCACTGCGTTCCTGGTCAGGGTTCTACACAGCACTGTGTTCCTGGGCCAGAGTTGTACACAGCACTTTGTTCCTTGGTCAGATTTTTACAGAGCACGGTGTTCCTGGGTCAGAGTTGTACACAGCACTGTGTTCCTCTGTCAGATTTGTACACATCACTGTGTTTTTGGTTCAGGGTTGTACACAGCACTGTGTTCCTGGGTCAGAGTTGTACACAGCACTGTATTCCTGGGTCAGAGTTGCACAGGAGCACTCTGTTCCTGGGGCAGGGTAGTACACAGCACTGTGTTCCTATCTCAGAGTTTTACAGGAGCACTGTGAACCTGGGTCAGGGTTGTAAACAGCGCTATGTTCCTGGGGCAAAGATGTACACAGCACTGTGTTCCTGGGTCAGAGTTGCACACAACACTGTGTTCCTGGGTCAGAGTTGTACACAGCACTGTGTTCCTGGGTCAGAGTTGTACACATCACTGTGTTCCTGGGTCAGAGTTGTGCACAACACTGTGTTCCTGGGTCAGAGATGTACACAGCACTGTGTTCCTGGGTCAGAGTTGTACACAGCACTGTGTTCCTGGGTCAGATTTGAACACATCACTGTGTTCCTGGGTCAGAGATGTACACAGCACTGGGTTCCTGGGTAAGAGTTGTACACATCACTGTGTTCCTGGGTCAAATTTGAACACAGCACTGTGTTCCTGGGGCACATTTGTACAGGTGCACTGCGTTCCTGGGTCAGGGTTGTACACAGCACTGTGTTCCTGTGTCAGAGCTGTACACAGCACTGTGTTCCTTGGTCAGATTTGTACAGAGCACTGTGTTCCTTGTTCAGAGTTGTACACAGCACTGTGTTCCAGGGTCAGAGTTGTACACATCACTGTGTTACTAGGTCAGATTTGTACACATCACTGTGTTTTTGGTTCAGGGCTGTACACAGCACTGTGTTCCTGGGTCAGAGTTGTACACAGCACTGTGTTCCTATCTCAGAGTTTTACAGGAGCACTGCGTTCCCGGGTCAGGGTTGTACACAGCACTGTGTTCCTGGGTCAGAGTTGTACACAGTACTGTGTTCCTGGGTCAGATTTGTACACATCACTGTGTTCCTGGGTCAGAGTTGTACAGGAGCACAGTGTTCCTGGGTTAGGGTTGTACACAGCACTGTGTTCCTGATTCAGAGTTGTATACATCACTGTGTTCTTGGGTCAGAGTTGTACACATCACTGTGTTCCTGCGTCAGAGTTGTACACAGCACTGAGTTCCTGGGTCATGGTTGTACAGGAGCACTGTGTTCCTGGGTCAGGGTTGTACACAGCACTGTGTTCCCGTGTCAGAGTTGTACAGGAGCACTGTGTTCCTGGGTCATATTTGAACACAGCACTGTTTTCCTGGGGCACATTTGTACAGGAGCACTGCGTTCCTGGTCAGGGTTCTACACAGCACTGTGTTCCTGGGCCAGAGTTGTACACAGCACTTTGTTCCTTGGTCAGATTTTTACAGAGCACTGTGTTCCTGGGTCAGAGTTGTACACAGCACTGTGTTCCTGGGTCAGAGTTGTACACAGCACTGTGTTCCGTGGTCAGATTTGTACAGAGCACTGTGTTCCTGGGTCACAGTTGTACACAGCACTGTGTTCCTGGGTCGGAGTTGTACACATCACAGTGTTACTAGGTCAGATTTGTACACATCACTGTGTTTATGGGCCTGAGTTGTACAGGAGCACTCTGTACCTGGGTCAGATTTGTACACAGCACTGTGTTCCTGGGTCAGGGTTGTACACAGCACTGTGTTCCTGGGTCAGGGTTGTACAGGAGCTCTGTGTTCCTTGGTCAGAGTTGTAAACAGCACTGTGCTCCTGGGTCAGAGTTGTACAGAAGAACTGTGTTCCTCGTTCAGAGTTCTAAACATCACTGTGTTCCTGGGTCAGGGTTGTACTCATCACTGCGTTCCTGGGTCAGATTTGTACGCAGCACTGTCTTCCTGGTCAGAGTTGTACACAGCACTGTGTTCCTGTGTCAGAGTTGTACACATCACTGTGTTACTAGGTCAGATTTGTACACATCCCTGTGTTTTTGGTTCAGGGTTGTACACAACACTGTGTTCCTGGGTCAGAGTTGTACACAGCACTGTATACCTGGGTCAGAGTTGCACAGGAGCACTCTGTTCCTGGGTCAGGGTTGTACACAGCACTGTGTTCCTATCTCAGAGTTTTACAGGAGCACTGTGAACCTGGGTCAGTGTTGTAAACGGCGCTATGTTCCTGGGTCAGAGTTGTACACAGCAATGTGTTCCTGGGTCAGTGTTGTACACAGCACTGTATTCCTGGGTCAGAGTTGCACAGGAGCACTCTGTTCCTGGGTCAGGGTTGTACACAGCACTGTGTTTCTATCTCAGAGTTTTACAGCAGTACTGTGAACCTGGGTCAGGGTTGTAAACGGCGCTATGTTCCTGGGTCAAAGTTGTACACAGCACTGTGTTCCTGGGTCAGAATTGCACACAACACTGTGTTCCTGGGTCAGAGTTGTACACATCACTGTGTTCCTGGGTCAGAGTTGCACACACACCGTGTTCCTGGGTCAGAGTTGTACACAGCACTGTGTTCCTGGGTCAGATTTGAACACAGCACTGTGTTACTGGGGCAGAGTTGTACACAGCACTGTGTTCCTTGGTCAGATTTGTACAGAGCACTGTGTTCCTGGGGCAGAGTTGTACACAGCACTGTGTTCCTGGGTCAGAGTTGTACACATCACAGTGTTACTAGGTCAGATTTGTACACATCACTGTGTTTATGGGTCTGAGTTGTACCGGAGCACTCTGTACCTGGGACACAATTGTACACAGCACTGTGTTCCTGGGTCAGGGTTGTACACAGCACTGTGTTCCTGATTCAGAGTCGTACACATAACTGTGTTCCTGATTCAGAGTTGTACACATCACTGTTTTCTTGGGTCAGAGTTGCACATAGCACTGTGTTCCCAGGTCATGGTTGTACAGGTGCACTGTGTTCCTGGGTTAGGGTTGTACACAGCACTGTGTTCAGGGTCAGAGTTGTACAGGAGCACTGTGTTCCTGGGTCAGATTTGTACACAGCACTGTTTTCATGGGGCACATTTGTACAGGAGCACTGCGTTCCTGGTCAGGGTTGTACACAGCACTGTGTTCCTGGGCCAGAGTTGTACACAGCACTTTGTTCCTTGGTCAGATTATTACAGAGCACTGTGTTCCTGGGTCAGAGTTGTACACAGCACTGTGTTCCTGTGTCAGATTTGTACACATCACTGTGTTTTTGGTTCAGGGTTGTACACAGCACTGTGTTCCTGGGTCAGAGTTGTACACAGCACTGTATTCCTGGGTCAGAGTTGCACAGGAGCACTCTGTTCCTGGGTCAGGGTAGTACACAGCACGGTGCTCCTATCTCAGAGTTTTACAGGAGCACTGTGAACCTGGGTCAGGGTTATAAACAGCGCTATGTTCCTGGGTCAAAGATGTACACAGCACTGTGTTCCTGGGTCAGAGTTGCACACAACACTGTGTTCCTGGGTCAGAGTTGTACACAGCACTGTGTTCCTGGGTCAGAGTTGTACACATCACTGTGTTCCTGGGTCAGAGTTGTGCACAACACTGTGTTCCTGGGTCAGAGTTGTACACAGCACTGTGTTCCTGGGTCAGAGTTGTACACAGCACTGGGTTCCTGGGTAAGAGTTGTACACATCACTGTGTTCCTGGGTCAGATTTGAACACAGCACTGTGTTCCTGGGGCACATTTGTACAGGTGCACTGCGTTCCTGGGACAGGGTTGTACACAGCACTGTGTTCCTGTGTCAGAGTTGTACACAGCACTGTGTTCCTTGGTCAGATTTGTACAGAGGACTGTGTCCCTTGGTCAGAGTTGTACACAGCACTGTGTTCCTGGGTCAGAGTTGTACACATCACTGTGTTACTAGGTCAGATTTGTACACATCACTGTGTTTTTGGTTCAGGGCTGTACACAGCACTGTGTTCCTGGGTCAGAGTTGTACACAGCACTGTGTTCCTATCTCAGAGTTTTACAGGATCACTGCGTTCCCGGGTCAGGGTTGTACACAGCACTGTGTTCCTGGGGCAGAGTTGTACACAGCACTGTGTTCCGTGGTCAGATTTGTACAGAGCACTGTGTTCCTGGGTCACAGTTGTACACAGCACTGTGTTCCTGGGTCGGAGTTGTACACATCACAGTGTTACTAGGTCAGATTTGTACACATCACTGTGTTTATGGGCCTGAGTTGTACAGGAGCACTCTGTACCTGGGTCAGAATTGTACACAGCACTGTGTTCCTGGGTCAGATTTGTACAGGAGCACTGTGTTCCTGAGTCAAAGTTGTACACAGCACTGTGTTCCTGGGTCAGAGTTTTACACAGCACTGTGTTCCTGGGTCAGATTTGTACAGGAGCACTGTGTTCCTAGGTCAGAGTTGTACAAGAGCACTGTGTTTCTGGGTCAGGGTTGTACACAGCACTGTGTTCCTGGGTCAGAGTTGTACACAGTACTGTGTTCCTGGGTCAGATTTGTACACATCACTGTTTTCCTGGGTCAGAGTTGTACAGGAGCACAGTGTTCCTGGGTCAGGGTTGTACACAGCAATGTGTTCCTGATTCAGAGTTGTACACATCACTGTGTTCTTGGGTCAGAGTTGTACACATCACTGTGTTCCTGCGTCAGAGTTGTACACAGCACTGAGTTCCTGGGTCATGGTTGTACAGGAGCACTGTGTTCGTGGGTCAGGGTTGTACACAGCACTGTGTTCCCGTGTCAGAGTTGTACAGGAGCACTGTGTTCCTGGGTCATATTTGAACACAGCACTGTTTTCCTGGGGCACATTTGTACAGGAGCACTGCGTTCCTGGTCAGGGTTCTACACAGCACTGTGTTCCTGGGTCAGAGTTGTACACAGCACTGTGTTCCTCTGTCAGATTTGTACACATCACTGTGTTTTTGGTTCAGGGTTGTACACAGCACTGTGTTCCTGGGTCAGAGTTGTACACAGCACTGTATTCCTGGGTCAGAGTTGCACAGGAGCACTCTGTTCCTGGGTCAGGGTAGTACACAGCACGGTGTTCCTATCTCAGAGTTTTACAGGAGCACTGTGAACCTGGGTCAGGGTTGTAAACAGCGCTATGTTCCTGGGTCAAAGATGTACACAGCACTGTGTTCCCGTGTCAGAGTTGTACAGGAGCACTGTGTTCCTGGGTCATATTTGAACACAGCACTGTTTTCCTGGGGCACATTTGTACAGGAGCACTGCGTTCCTGGTCAGGGTTCTACACAGCACTGTGTTCCTGGGCCAGAGTTGTACACAGCACTTTGTTCCTTGGTCAGATTTTTACAGAGCACTGTGTTCCTGGGTCAGAGTTGTACACAGCACTGTGTTCCTGGGTCAGAGTTGTACACAGCACTGTGTTCCGTGGTCAGATTTGTACAGAGCACTGTGTTCCTGGGTCACAGTTGTACACAGCACTGTGTTCCTGGGTCGGAGTTGTACACATCACAGTGTTACTAGGTCAGATTTGTACACATCACTGTGTTTATGGGCCTGAGTTGTACAGGAGCACTCTGTACCTGGGTCAGATTTGTACACAGCACTGTGTTCCTGGGTCAGGGTTGTACACAGCACTGTGTTCCTGGGTCAGGGTTGTACAGGAGCTCTGTGTTCCTTGGTCAGAGTTGTAAACAGCACTGTGCTCCTGGGTCAGAGTTGTACAGAAGAACTGTGTTCCTCGTTCAGAGTTCTAAACATCACTGTGTTCCTGGGTCAGGGTTGTACTCATCACTGCGTTCCTGGGTCAGATTTGTACGCAGCACTGTGTTCCTGGTCAGAGTTGTACACAGCACTGTGTTCCTGTGTCAGAGTTGTACACATCACTGTGTTACTAGGTCAGATTTGTACACATCCCTGTGTTTTTGGTTCAGGGTTGTACACAACACTGTGTTCCTGGGTCAGAGTTGTACACAGCACTGTATACCTGGGTCAGAGTTGCACAGGAGCACTCTGTTCCTGGGTCAGGGTTGTACACAGCACTGTGTTCCTATCTCAGAGTTTTACAGGAGCACTGTGAACCTGGGTCAGTGTTGTAAACGGCGCTATGTTCCTGGGTCAGAGTTGTACACAGCAATGTGTTCCTGGGTCAGTGTTGTACACAGCACTGTATTCCTGGGTCAGAGTTGCACAGGAGCACTCTGTTCCTGGGTCAGGGTTGTACACAGCACTGTGTTTCTATCTCAGAGTTTTACAGCAGTACTGTGAACCTGGGTCAGGGTTGTAAACGGCGCTATGTTCCTGGGTCAAAGTTGTACACAGCACTGTGTTCCTGGGTCAGAATTGCACACAACACTGTGTTCCTGGGTCAGAGTTGTACACAGCACTGTGTTCCTGGGTCAGAGTTGTACACATCACTGTGTTCCTGGGTCAGAGTTGCACACACACCGTGTTCCTGGGTCAGAGTTGTACACAGCACTGTGTTCCTGGGTCAGATTTGAACACAGCACTGTGTTACTGGGGCAGAGTTGTACACAGCACTGTGTTCCTTGGTCAGATTTGTACAGAGCACTGTGTTCCTGGGGCAGAGTTGTACACAGCACTGTGTTCCTGGGTCAGAGTTGTACACATCACAGTGTTACTAGGTCAGATTTGTACACATCACTGTGTTTATGGGTCTGAGTTGTACCGGAGCACTCTGTACCTGGGACACAATTGTACACAGCACTGTGTTCCTGGGTCAGGGTTGTACACAGCACTGTGTTCCTGATTCAGAGTCGTACACATAACTGTGTTCCTGATTCAGAGTTGTACACATCACTGTTTTCTTGGGTCAGAGTTGCACATAGCACTGTGTTCCCAGGTCATGGTTGTACAGGTGCACTGTGTTCCTGGGTTAGGGTTGTACACAGCACTGTGTTCAGGGTCAGAGTTGTACAGGAGCACTGTGTTCCTGGGTCAGATTTGTACACAGCACTGTTTTCATGGGGCACATTTGTACAGGAGCACTGCGTTCCTGGTCAGGGTTGTACACAGCACTGTGTTCCTGGGCCAGAGTTGTACACAGCACTTTGTTCCTTGGTCAGATTATTACAGAGCACTGTGTTCCTGGGTCAGAGTTGTACACAGCACTGTGTTCCTGTGTCAGATTTGTACACATCACTGTGTTTTTGGTTCAGGGTTGTACACAGCACTGTGTTCCTGGGTCAGAGTTGTACACAGCACTGTATTCCTGGGTCAGAGTTGCACAGGAGCACTCTGTTCCTGGGTCAGGGTAGTACACAGCACGGTGTTCCTATCTCAGAGTTTTACAGGAGCACTGTGAACCTGGGTCAGGGTTGTAAACAGCGCTATGTTCCTGGGTCAAAGATGTACACAGCACTGTGTTCCTGGGTCAGAGTTGCACACAACACTGTGTTCCTGGGTCAGAGTTGTACACAGCACTGTGTTCCTGGGTCAGAGTTGTACACATCACTGTGTTCCTGGGTCAGAGTTGTGCACAACACTGTGTTCCTGGGTCAGAGTTGTACACAGCACTGTGTTCCTGGGTCAGAGTTGTACACAGCACTGGGTTCCTGGGTAAGAGTTGTACACATCACTGTGTTCCTGGGTCAGATTTGAACACAGCACTGTGTTCCTGGGGCACATTTGTACAGGTGCACTGCGTTCCTGGGTCAGGGTTGTACACAGCACTGTGTTCCTGTGTCAGAGTTGTACACAGCACTGTGTTCCTTGGTCAGATTTGTACAGAGGACTGTGTCCCTTGGTCAGAGTTGTACACAGCACTGTGTTCCTGGGTCAGAGTTGTACACATCACTGTGTTACTAGGTCAGATTTGTACACATCACTGTGTTTTTGGTTCAGGGCTGTACACAGCACTGTGTTCCTGGGTCAGAGTTGTACACAGCACTGTGTTCCTATCTCAGAGTTTTACAGGATCACTGCGTTCCCGGGTCAGGGTTGTACACAGCACTGTGTTCCTGGGGCAGAGTTGTACACAGCACTGTGTTCCGTGGTCAGATTTGTACAGAGCACTGTGTTCCTGGGTCACAGTTGTACACAGCACTGTGTTCCTGGGTCGGAGTTGTACACATCACAGTGTTACTAGGTCAGATTTGTACACATCACTGTGTTTATGGGCCTGAGTTGTACAGGAGCACTCTGTACCTGGGTCAGAATTGTACACAGCACTGTGTTCCTGGGTCAGATTTGTACAGGAGCACTGTGTTCCTGAGTCAAAGTTGTACACAGCACTGTGTTCCTGGGTCAGAGTTTTACACAGCACTGTGTTCCTGGGTCAGATTTGTACAGGAGCACTGTGTTCCTAGGTCAGAGTTGTACAAGAGCACTGTGTTTCTGGGTCAGGGTTGTACACAGCACTGTGTTCCTGGGTCAGAGTTGTACACAGTACTGTGTTCCTGGGTCAGATTTGTACACATCACTGTTTTCCTGGGTCAGAGTTGTACAGGAGCACAGTGTTCCTGGGTCAGGGTTGTACACAGCAATGTGTTCCTGATTCAGAGTTGTACACATCACTGTGTTCTTGGGTCAGAGTTGTACACATCACTGTGTTCCTGCGTCAGAGTTGTACACAGCACTGAGTTCCTGGGTCATGGTTGTACAGGAGCACTGTGTTCCTGGGTCAGGGTTGTACACAGCACTGTGTTCCCGTGTCAGAGTTGTACAGGAGCACTGTGTTCCTGGGTCATATTTGAACACAGCACTGTTTTCCTGGGGCACATTTGTACAGGAGCACTGCGTTCCTGGTCAGGGTTCTACACAGCACTGTGTTCCTGGGTCAGAGTTGTACACAGCACTGTGTTCCTCTGTCAGATTTGTACACATCACTGTGTTTTTGGTTCAGGGTTGTACACAGCACTGTGTTCCTGGGTCAGAGTTGTACACAGCACTGTATTCCTGGGTCAGAGTTGCACAGGAGCACTCTGTTCCTGGGTCAGGGTAGTACACAGCACGGTGTTCCTATCTCAGAGTTTTACAGGAGCACTGTGAACCTGGGTCAGGGTTGTAAACAGCGCTATGTTCCTGGGTCAAAGATGTACACAGCACTGTGTTCCTGGGTCAGAGTTGCACACAACACTGTGTTCCTGGGTCAGAATTGTACACAGCACTGTGTTCCTGTGTCAGAGTTGTACACATCACTGTGTTCCTGGGTCAGAGTTGCGCACAACACTGTGTTCCTGGGTCAGAGATGTACACAGCACTGTGTTCCTGGGTCAGATTTGAACACATCACTGTGTTCCTGGGTCAGAGTTGTACACAGCACTGGGTTCCTGGGTAAGAGTTGTACACATCACTGTGTTCCTGGGTCAAATTTGAACACAGCACTGTGTTCCTGGGGCACATTTGTACAGGTGCACTGCGTTCCTGGGTCAGGGTTGTACACAGCACTGTGTTCCTGTGTCAGAGCTGTACACAGCACTGTGTTCCATGGTCAGATTTGTACTGAGCACTGTGTTCCTTGGTCAGAGTTGTACACAGCACTGTGTTCCAGGGTCAGAGTTGTACACATCACTGTGTTACTAGGTCAGATTTGTACACATCACTGTGTTTTTGGTTCAGGGCTGTACACAGCACTGTGTTCCTGGGTCAGAGTTGTACACAGCACTGTGTTCCTATCTCAGAGTTTTACAGGAGCACTGCGTTCCCGGGTCAGGGTTGTACACAGCACTGTGTTCCTGGGTCAGAGTTGTACACAGTACTGTGTTCCTGGGTCAGATTTGTACACATCACTGTGTTCCTGGGTCAGAGTTGTACAGGAGCACAGTGTTCCTGGGTCAGGGTTGTACACAGCACTGTGTTCCTGATTCAGAGTTGTACACATCACTGTGTTCTTGGGTCAGAGTTGTACACATCACTGTGTTCCTGCGTCAGAGTTGTACACAGCACTGAGTTCCTGGGTCATGGTTGTACAGGAGCACTGTGTTCCTGGGTCAGGGTTGTACACAGCACTGTGTTCCCGTGTCAGAGTTGTACAGGAGCACTGTGTTCCTGGGTCATATTTGAACACAGCACTGTTTTCCTGGGGCACATTTGTACAGGAGCACTGCGTTCCTGGTCAGGGTTCTAGACAGCACTGTGTTCCTGGGCCAGAGTTGTACACAGCACTTTGTTCCTTGGTCAGATTTTTACAGAGCACTGTGTTCCTGGGTCAGAGTTGTACACAGCACTGTGTTCCTCTGTCAGATTTGTACACATCACTGTGTTTTTGGTTCAGGGCTGTACACAGCACTGTGTTCCTGGGTCAGAGTTGTACACAGCACTGTGTTCCTATCTCAGAGTTTTACAGGAGCACTGTGTTCCTGGGTCAGGGTTGTACACAGCACTGTGTTCCGTGGTCAGATTTGTACAGAGAACTGTGTTCCTGGGTCACAGTTGTACACAGCACTGTGTTCCGGGGTCGGAGTTGTACACATCACAGTGTTACTAGGTCAGATTTGTACACATCACTGTGTTTATGGGCCTGAGTTGTACAGGAGCACTCTGTACCTGGGTCAGAATTGTACACAGCACTGTGTTCCTGGGTCAGGGTTGTACACAGCACTGTGTTCCTGGTTCACAGTCGCACACATAACTGTGTTCCTGATTCAGAGTTGTACACATCACTGTGTTCTTGGGTCAGAGTTGCACATAGCACTGTGTTCCCAGGTCATGGTTGTACAGGTGCACTGTCTTCCTGGGTTAGGGTTGTACACAGCACTGTGTTCAGGGTCAGAGTTGTACAGGAGCACTGTGTTCCTGGGTCAGAGTTGTACACAGCACTGTGTTCCTGGGTCAGGGTTGTACAGGAGCTCTGTGTTCCTTGGTCAGAGTTGTAAACAGCACTGTGGTCCTGGGTCAGAGTTGTACAGAAGAACTGTGTTCCTCGTTCAGAGTTCTAAACATCACTGTGTTCCTGGGTCAGGGTTGTACTCATCACTGCGTTCCTGGGTCAGATTTGTACGCAGCACTGTGTTCCTGGTCAGAGTTGTACACAGCACTGTGTTCCTGTGTCAGAGTTGTACACATCACTGTGTTACTAGGTCAGATTTGTACACATCACTGTGTTTTTGGTTCAGGGTTGTACACAGCACTGTGTTCCTGGGTCAGAGTTGTACACAGCACTGTATACCTGGGTCAGAGTTGCACAGGAGCACTCTGTTCCTGGGTCAGGGTTGTACACAGCACTGTTTTCCTATCTCAGAGTTTTACAGGAGCACTGTGAACCTGGGTCAGTGTTGTAAACGGCGCTATGTTCCTGGGTCAGAGTTGTACACAGCAATGTGTTCCTGTGTCAGTGTTGTACACAGCACTGTATTCCTGGGTCAGAGTTGCACAGGAGCACTCTGTTCCTGGGTCAGGGTTGTACACAGCACTGTGTTTCTATCTCAGAGTTTTACAGCAGTACTGTGAACCTGGGTCAGGGTTGTAAACGGCGCTATGTTCCTGGGTCAAAGTTGTACACAGCACTGTGTTCCTGGGTCAGAGTTGCACACAACACTGTGTTCCTGGGTCAGAGTTGTACACAGCACAGTGTTCCTGGGTCAGAGTTGTACACATCACTGTGTTCCTGGGTCAGAGTTGCACACACACTGTGTTCCTGGGTCAGAGTTGTACACAGCACTGTGTTCCTGGGTCAGATTTGAACACAGCACTGTGTTACTGGGGCTGAGTTGTACACAGCACTGTGTTCCTTGGTCAGATTTGTACAGAGCACTGTGTTCCTGGGGCAGAGTTGTACACAGCACTGTGTTCCTGGGTCAGAGTTGTACACATCACAGTGTTACTAGGTCAGATTTGTACACATCACTGTGTTTATCGGTCTGAGTTGTACCGGAGCACTCTGTACCTGGGACAGAATTGTACACAGCACTGTGTTCCTGGGTCAGGGTTGTACACAGCACTGTGTTCCTGATTCAGAGTCGTACACATAACTGTGTTCCTGATTCAGAGTTGTACACATCACTGTTTTCTTGGGTCAGAGTTGCACATAGCACTGTGTTCCCAGGTCATGGTTGTACAGGTGCACTGTGTTCCTGGGTTAGGGTTGTAAACAGCACTGTGTTCAGGGTCAGAGTTGTACAGGAGCACTGTGTTCCTGGGTCAGATTTGTACACAGCACTGTTTTCATGGGTCAGGGTTGTACAGGAGCACTGTATTCCTGGGTCAGGGTTGTACACAGCACTGTGTTCCTTGGTCAGAGATGTACACAGCACTGTGTTCCTGGGTCAGAGTTGCACACAACACTGTGTTCCTGGGTCAGAGATGCACACAACACTGTGTTCTTGGGTCAGAGTTGTACACAGCACTGTGTTCCTGGGTCAGAGTTGTAGACAACACTGTGTTCCTCGGTCAGAGTTGTACAGGAGCACTGTGTTCCTGAGTCAAAGTTGTACACAGCACTGTGTTTCTGGGTCAGAGTTTTACACAGCACTGTGTTCTTGGGACAGAGTTTTACACAGCACTGTGTTCCTGGCTCAGATTTGTACAGGAGCACTGTGTTCCTAGGTCAGAGTTGTAGAAGAGCACTGTGTTCCTGGGTCAGGGTTGTACACAGCACTGTGTTCCTGGGTCAGAGTTGTACACAGTACTGTGTTCCTGGGTCAGATTTGTACACATCACTGTGTTCCTGGGTCAGAGTTGTACAGGAGCACTGTGTTCCTGGGTCAGGGTTGTACACAGCACTGTGTTCCTGATTCAGAGTTGTACACATCACTGTGTTCTTGGGTCAGAGTTGTACACATCAATGTGTTCCTGAGTCAGAGTTGTACACAGCACTGAGTTCCTGGGTCATGGTTGTACAGGAGCACTGTGTTCCTGGGTCAGGGTTGTGCACAGCACTGTGTTCCCGTGTCAGAGTTGTACAGGAGCACTGTGTTCCTGGGTCATATTTGAACACAGCACTGTTTTCCTGGGGCACATTTGTACAGGAGCACTGCGTTCCTGGTCAGGGTTGTACACAGCACTGTGTTCCTGGGCCAGAGTTGTACACAGCACTTTGTTCCATGGTCAGATTATTACAGAGCACTGTGTTCCTGGGTCAGAGTTGTACACAGCACTGTGTTCCTGTGTCAGATTTGTACACATCACTGTGTTTTTGGTTCAGGGTTGTACACAGCACTGTGTTCCTGGGTCAGAGTTGTACACAGCACTGTATTCCTGGGTCAGAGTTGCACAGGAGCACTCTGTTCCTGGGTCAGGGTAGTACACAGCACTGTGTTCCTATCTCAGAGTTTTACAGGAGCACTGTGAACCTGGGTCAGGGTTGTAAACAGCGCTATGTTCCTGGGTCAAAGATGTACACAGCACTGTGTTCCTGGGTCAGAGTTGTACACATCACTGTGTTCCTGGGTCAGAGTTGTGCACAACACTGTGTTCCTGGGTCAGTGTTGTACACAGCTCTGTGTTCCTGGGTCAGAGTTGTACACAGCACTGTGTTCCTGGGTCAGATTTGAACACATCACTGTGTTCCTGGGTCAGAGTTGTACACAGCACTGGGTTCCTGGGTAAGAGTTGTACACATCACTGTGTTCCTGGGTCAGATTTGAACACAGCACTGTGTTCCTGGGGCACATTTGTACAGGTGCACTGCGTTCCTGGGTCAGTGTTGTACACAGCACTGTGTTCCTGTGTCAGAGTTGTACACAGCACTGTGTTCCTTGGTCAGATTTGTACAGAGGACTGTGTTCCTTGGTCAGAGTTGTACACAGCACTGTGTTCCTGGGTCAGAGTTGTACACATCACTGTGTTCCTGGGTCAGAGTTGCACACACACTGTTTTCCTGGGTCAGAGTTGTACACAGCACTGTGTTCCTGGGTCAGATTTGAACACAGCACTGTGTTACTGGGGCAGAGTTGTACACAGCACTGTGTTCCTTGGTCAGATTTGTACAGAGCACTGTGTTCCTGGGGCAGAGTTGTACACAGCACTGTGTTCCTGGGTCAGAGTTGTACACATCACAGTGTTACTAGGTCAGATTTGTACACATCACTGTGTTTATGGGTCTGAGTTGTACCGGAGCACTCTGTACCTGGGACAGAATTGTACACGGCACTGTGTTCCTGGGTCAGGGTTGTACACAGCACTGTGTTCCTGATTCAGAGTCGTACACATAACTGTGTTCCTGATTCAGAGTTGTACACATCACTGTTTTCTTGGGTCAGAGTTGCACATAGCACTGTGTTCCCAGGTCATGGTTGTACAGGTGCACTGTGTTCCTGGGTTAGGGTTGTACACAGCACTGTGTTCAGGGTCAGAGTTGTACAGGAGCACTGTGTTCCTGGGTCAGATTTGTACACAGCACTGTTTTCATGGGTCAGGGTTGTACAGGAGCACTGTATTCCTGGGTCAGATTTGTACACAACACTGTGTTCCTTGGTCAGAGATGTACACAGCACTGTGTTCCTGGGTCAGAGTTGTAGACATCACTGTGTTCCTGGGTCAGAGTTGTACAGGAGCACTGTGTTCCTGGGTCAGGGTTGTACACAGCACTGTGTTCCTGATTCAGAGTTGTACACATCACTGTGTTCTTGGGTCAGAGTTGTACACATCACTGTGTTCCTGGGTCAGAGTTGTACACAGCACTGAGTTCCTGGGTCATGGTTGTACAGGAGCACTGTGTTCCTGGGTCAGGGTTGTACACAGCACTGTGTTCCCGTGTCAGAGTTGTACAGGAGCACTGTGTTCCTGGGTCATATTTGAACACAGCACTGTTTTCCTGGGGCACATTTGTACAGGAGCACTGCGTTCCTGGTCAGGGTTGTACACAGCACTGTGTTCCTGGGCCAGAGTTGTACACAGCACTTTGTTCCATGGTCAGATTATTACAGAGCACTGTGTTCCTGGGTCAGAGTTGTACACAGCACTGTGTTCCTGTGTCAGATTTGTACACATCACTGTGTTTTTGGTTCAGGGTTGTACACAGCACTGTGTTCCTGGGTCAGAGTTGTACACAGCACTGTATTCCTGGGTCAGAGTTGCACAGGAGCACTCTGTTCCTGGGTCAGGGTAGTACACAGCACTGTGTTCCTATCTCAGAGTTTTACAGGAGCACTGTGAACCTGGGTCAGGGTTGTAAACAGCGCTATGTTCCTGGGTCAAAGATGTACACAGCACTGTGTTCCTGGGTCAGAGTTGCACACAACACTGTGTTCCTGGGTCAGAGTTGTACGCAGCACTGTGTTCCTGGGTCAGAGTTGTACACATCACTGTGTTCCTGGGTCAGAGTTGTGCACAACACTGTGTTCCTGGGTCAGTGTTGTACACAGCACTGTGTTCCTGGGTCAGAGTTGTACACAGCACTGTGTTCTTGGGTCAGATTTGAACACATCACTGTGTTCCTGGGTCAGAGTTGTACACAGCACTGGGTTCCTGGGTAAGAGTTGTACACATCACTGTGTTCCTGGGTCAGATTTGAACACAGCACTGTGTTCCTGGGGCACATTTGTACAGGTGCACTGCGTTCCTGGGTCAGGGTTGTACACAGCACTGTGTTCCTGTGTCAGAGTTGTACACAGCACTGTGTTCCTTGGTCAGATTTGTACAGAGGACTGTGTTCCTTGGTCAGAGTTGTACACAGCACTGTGTTCCTGGGTCAGAGTTGTACACATCACTGTGTTACTAGGTCAGATTTGTACACATCACTGTGTTTTTGGTTCAGGGCTGTACACAGCACTGTGTTCCTGGGTCAGAGTTGTACACAGCACTGTGTTCCTATCTCAGAGTTTTACAGGAGCACTGCGTTCCCGGGTCAGGGTTGTACACAGCACTGTGTTCCTGGGGCAGAGTTGTACACAGCACTGTGTTCCGTGGTCAGATTTGTACAGAGCACTGTGTTCCTGGGTCACAGTTGTACACAGCACTGTGTTCCTGGGTCGGAGTTGTACACATCACAGTGTTACTAGGTCAGATTTGTACACATCACTGTGTTTATGGGCCTGAGTTGTACAGGAGCACTCTGTACCTGGGTCAGAATTGTACACAGCACTGTGTTCCTGGGCCAGGGTTGTACACAGCACTGTGTTCCTGGTTCAGAGTTGTACACATAACTGTGTTCCTCATTCAGAGTTGTATACATCACTGTGTTCTTGGGTCAGAGTTTTACACAGCACTGTGTTCCTGGGTCAGATTTGTACAGGAGCACTGTGTTCCTGAGTCAAAGTTGTACACAGCACTGTGTTCCTGGGTCAGAGTTTTACACAGCACTGTGTTCCTGGGTCAGATTTGTACAGGAGCACTGTGTTCCTAGGTCAGAGTTGTACAAGAGCACTGTGTTCCTGGGTCAGGGTTGTACACAGCACTGTGTTCCTGGGTCAGAGTTGTACACAGTACTGTGTTCCTGGGTCAGATTTGTACACATCACTGTGTTCCTGGGTCAGAGTTGTACAGGAGCACAGTGTTCCTGGGTCAGGGTTGTACACAGCACTGTGTTCCTGATTCAGATTTGTACACATCACTGTGTTCTTGGGTCAGAGTTGTACACATCACTGTGTTCCTGCGCCAGAGTTGTACACAGCACTGAGTTCCTGGGTCATGGTTGTACAGGAGCACTGTGTTCCTGGGTCAGGGTTGTACACAGCACTGTGTTCCCGTGTCAGAGTTGTACAGGAGCACTGTGTTCCTGGGTCATATTTGAACACAGCACTGTTTTCCTGGGGCACATTTGTACAGGAGCACTGCGTTCCTGGTCAGGGTTCTACACAGCACTGTGTTCCTGGGCCAGAGTTGTTCACAGCACTTTGTTCCTTGGTCAGATTTTTACAGAGCACTGTGTTCCTGGGTCAGAGTTGTACACAGCACTGTGTTCCTGTGTCAGATTTGTACACATCACTGTGTTTTTGGTTCAGGGTTGTACACAGCACTGTGTTCCTGGGTCAGAGTTGTACACAGCACTGTATTCCTGGGTCAGAGTTGCACAGGAGCACTCTGTTCCTGGGTCAGGGTAGTACACAGCACTGTGTTCCTATCTCAGAGTTTTACAGGAGCACTGTGAACCTGGGTCAGGGTTGTAAACAGCGCTATGTTCCTGGGTCAAAGATGTACACAGCACTGTGTTCCTGGGTCAGAGTTGCACACAACACTGTGTTCCTGGATCAGAGTTGTACGCAGCACTGTGTTCCTGGGTCAGAGTTGTACACATCACTGTGTTCCTGGGTCAGAGTTGTGCACAACACTGTGTTCCTGGGTCAGTGTTGTACACAGCACTGTGTTCCTTGGTCAGAGTTGTACACAGCACTGTGTTCCTGGGTCAGATTTGAACACATCACTGTGTTCCTGGGTCAGAGTTGTACACAGCACTGGGTTCCTGGGTAAGAGTTGTACACATCACTGTGTTCCTGGGTCAGATTTGAACACAGCACTGTGTTCCTGGGGCACATTTGTACAGGTGCACTGCGTTCCTGGGTCAGGGTTGTACACAGCACTGTGTTCCTGTGTCAGAGTTGTACACAGCACTGTGTTCCTTGGTCAGATTTGTACAGAGGACTGTGTTCCTTGGTCAGAGTTGTACACAGCACTGTGTTCCTGGGTCAGAGTTGTACACATCACTGTGTTACTAGGTCAGATTTGTACACATCACTGTGTTTTTGGTTCAGGGCTGTACAAAGTACTGTGTTCCTGGGTCAGAGTTGTACACAGCACTGTGTTCCTATCTCAGAGTTTTACAGGAGCACTGCGTTCCCGTGTCAGGGTTGTACACAGCACTGTGTTCCTGGGGCAGAGTTGTACACAGCACTGTGTTCCGTGGTCAGATTTGTACAGAGCACTGTGTTCCTGGGGCAGAGTTGTACACAGCACTGTGTTCCTGGGTCAGAGTTGTACACATCACAGTGTTACTAGATCAGATTTGTACACATCACTGTGTTTATGGGTCTGAGTTGTACAGGAGCACTCTGTACCTGGGACAGAATTGTACACAGCACTGTGTTCCTGGGTCAGGGTTGTACACAGCACTGTGTTCCTGATTCAGAGTCGTACACATAACTGTGTTCCTGATTCAGAGTTGTACACATCACTGTTTTCTTGGGTCAGAGTTGCACATAGCACTGTGTTCCCAGGTCATTGTTGTACAGGTGCACTGTGTTCCTGGGTTAGGGTTGTACACAGCACTGTGTTCAGGGTCAGAGTTGTACAGGAGCACTGTGTTCCTGGGTCAGATTTGTACACAGCACTGTTTTCATGGGTCAGGGTTGTACAGGAGCACTGTATTCCTGGGTCAGGGTTGTACACAGCACTGTGTTCCTTGGTCAGAGATGTACACAGCAAAGTGTTCCTGGGTCAGAGTTGCACACAACACTGTGTTCCTGGGTCAGAGATGCACACAACACTGTGTTCTTGGGTCAGAGTTTTACACAGCACTGTGTTCCTGGGTCAGAGTTGTAGACAACACTGTGTTCCTCGGTCAGAGTTGTACAGGAGCACTGTGTTCCTGAGTCAAAGTTGTACACAGCACTGTGTTCCTGGGTCAGAGTTTTACACAGCACTGTGTTCTTGGGACAGAGTTTTACACAGCACTGTGTTCCTGGGTCAGATTTGTACAGGAGCACTGTGTTCCTAGGTCAGAGTTGTAGAAGAGCACTGTGTTCCTGGGTCAGGGTTGTACACAGCACTGTGTTCCTGGGTCAGAGTTGTACACAGTTCTGTGTTCCTGGGTCAGAATTGTACACATCACTGTGTTCCTGGGTCAGAGTTGTACAGGAGCACTGTGTTCCTGGGTCAGGGTTGTACACAGCACTGTGTTCCTGATTCAGAGTTGTACACATCACTTTGTTCCTTGGTCAGATTTTTACCGAGCACTGTGTTCCTGGGTCAGAGTTGTACACAGCACTGTGTTCCTCTGTCAGATTTGTACACATCACTGTGTTTTTGGTTCAGGGTTGTACACAGCACTGTGTTCCTGGGTCAGAGTTGTACACAGCACTGTATTCCTGGGTCAGAGTTGCACAGGAGCACTCTGTTCCTGGGTCAGGGTAGTACACAGCACTGTGTTCCTATCTCAGAGTTTTACAGGAGCACTGTGAACCTGGGTCAGGGTTGTAAACAGCGCTATGTTCCTGGGTCAAAGGTGTACACAGCACTGTGTTCCTGGGTCAGAGTTGCACACAACACTGTGTTCCTGGGTCAGAGTTTTACACAGCACTGTGTTCCTGGGTCAGAGTTGTACACATCACTGTGTTCCTGGGTCAGAGTTGCGCACAACACTGTGTTCCTGGGTCAGAGATGTACACAGCACTGTGTTCCTGGGTCAGAGTTGTACACAGCACTGTGTTCCTGGGTCAGATTTGAACACATCACTGTGTTCCTGGTTCAGAGTTGTACACAGCACTGGGTTCCTGGGTAAGAGTTGTACACATCACTGTGTTCCTGGGTCAGATTTGAACACAGCACTGTGTTCCTGGGGCACATTTGTACAGGTGCACTGCGTTCCTGGGTCAGGGTTGTACACAGCACTGTGTTCCTGTGTCAGAGTTGTACACAGCACTGTGTTCCTTGGTCAGATTTGTACAGAGGACTGTGTTCCTTGGTCAGAGTTGTACACAGCACTGTGTTCCTGGGTCAGAGTTGTACACATCACTGTGTTCCTGGGTCAGAGTTGCACACACACTGTGTTCCTGGGTCAGAGTTGTACACAGCACTGTGTTCCTGGGTCAGATTTGAACACAGCACTGTGTTACTGGGGCAGAGTTGTACACAGCACTGTGTTCCTTGGTCAGATTTGTACAGAGCACTGTGTTCCTGGGGCAGAGTTGTACACAGCACTGTGTTCCTGGGTCAGAGTTGTACACATCACAGTGTTACTAGGTCAGATTTGTACACATCACTGTGTTTATGGGTCTGAGTTGTACCGGAGCACTCTGTACCTGGGACAGAATTGTACACAGCACTGTGTTCCTGGGTCAGGGATGTACACAGCACTGTGTTCCTGATTCAGAGTCGTACACATAACTGTGTTCCTGATTCAGAGTTGTACACATCACTGTTTTCTTGGGTCAGAGTTGCACATAGCACTGTGTTCCCAGGTCATGGTTGTACAGGTGCACTGTGTTCCTGGGTTAGGGTTGTACACAGCACTGTGTTCAGGGTCAGAGTTGTACAGGAGCACTGTGTTCCTGGGTCAGATTTGTACACAGCACTGTTTTCATGGGTCAGGGTTGTACAGGAGCACTGTATTCCTGGGTCAGGGTTGTACACAGCACTGTGTTCCTTGGTGAGAGATGTACACAGCAATGTGTTCCTGGGTCAGAGTTGCACACAACACTGTGTTCCTGGGTCAGAGATGCACACAACACTGTGTCCTTGGGTCAGAGTTGTACACAGCACTGTGTTCCTGGGTCAGAGTTGTAGACAACACTGTGTTCCTCGGTCAGAGTTGTACAGCTGCACTGTGTTCCTGAGTCAAAGTTGTACACAGCACTGTGTTCCTGGGTCAGATTTGTACAGGATCACTGTGTTCCTAGGTCAGAGTTGTAGAAGAGCACTGTGTTCCTGGGTCAGGGTTGTACACAGCACTGTGTGCCTGGGTCAGAGTTGTACACAGTTCTGTGTTCCTGGGTCAGATTTGTACACATCACTGTGTTCCTGGGTCAGAGTTGATCAGGAGCACTGTGTTCCTGGGTCAGGGTTGTACACAGCACTGTGTTCCTGATTCAGAGTTGTACACATCACTGTGTTCTTGGGTCAGAGTTGTACACATCACTGTGTTCCTGGGTCAGAGTTGTACACAGCACTGAGTTCCTGGGTCATGGTTGTACAGGAGCGCTGTGTTCCTGGGTCAGGGTTGTACACAGCACTGTGTTCCCGTGTCAGAGTTGTACAGGAGCACTGTGTTCCTGGGTCATATTTGAACACAGCACTGTTTTCCTGGGACACATTTGTACAGGAGCACTGCGTTCCTGGTCAGGGTTGTACACAGCACTGTGTTCCTGGGCCAGAGTTGTACACAGCACTTTGTTCCATGGTCAGATTATTACAGAGCACTGTGTTCCTGGGTCAGAGTTGTACACAGCACTGTGTTCCTGTGTCAGATTTGTACACATCACTGTGTTTTTGGTTCAGGGTTGTACACAGCACTGTGTTCCTGGGTCAGAGTTGTACACAGCACTGTATTCCTGGGTCAGAGTTGCACAGGAGCACTCTGTTCCTGTGTCAGGGTAGTACACAGCACTGTGTTCCTATCTCAGAGTTTTACAGGAGCACTGTGAACCTGGGTCAGGGTTGTAAACAGCGCTATGTTCCTGGGTCAAAGAGCTACACAGCACTGTGTTCCTGGGTCAGAGTTGCACACAACACTGTGTTCCTGGGTCAGAGTTGTACGCAGCACTGTGTTCCTGGGTCAGAGTTGTACACATCACTGTGGTCCTGGGTCAGAGTTGTGCACAACACTGTGTTCCTGGGTCAGTGTTGTACACAGCACTGTGTTCCTGGGTCAGAGTTGTACACAGCACTGTGTTCCTGGGTCAGATTTGAACACATCACTGTGTTCCTGGGTCAGAGTTGTACACAGCACTGGGTTCCTGGGTAAGAGTTGTACACATCACTGTGTTCCTGGGTCAGATTTGAACACAGCACTGTGTTCCTGGGGCACATTTGTACAGGTGCACTGCGTTCCTGGGTCAGGGTTGTACACAGCACTGTGTTCCTGTGTCAGAGTTGTACACAGCACTGTGTTCCTTGGTCAGATTTGTACAGAGGACTGTGTTCCTTGGTCAGAGTTGTACACAGCACTGTGTTCCTGGGTCAGAGTTGTACACATCACTGTGTTACTAGGTCAGATTTGTACACATCACTGTGTTTTTGGTTCAGGGCTGTACACAGCACTGTGTTCCTGGGTCAGAGTTGTACACAGCACTGTGTTCCTATCTCAGAGTTTTACAGGAGCACTGCGTTCCCGGGTCAGGGTTGTACACAGCACTGTGTTCCTGGGGCAGAGTTGTACACAGCACTGTGTTCCGTGGTCAGATTTGTACAGAG
The DNA here is from genome assembly GCF_030028105.1 of Mobula birostris. Classification (NCBI taxonomy): domain Eukaryota; kingdom Metazoa; phylum Chordata; class Chondrichthyes; order Myliobatiformes; family Myliobatidae; genus Mobula; species Mobula birostris. The sequence continues at coordinate 51,745 of NW_027275143.1, forward strand.
CACTGTGTTCCTGGGTCACAGTTGTACACAGCACTGTGTTCCTGGGTCGGAGTTGTACACATCACAGTGTTACTAGGTCAGATTTGTACACATCACTGTGTTTATGGGCCTGAGTTGTACAGGAGCACTCTGTACCTGGGTCAGAATTGTACACAGCACTGTGTTCCTGGGCCAGGGTTGTACACAGCACTGTGTTCCTGGTTCAGAGTTGTACACATAACTGTGTTCCTGATTCAGAGTTGTATACATCACTGTGTTCTTGGGTCAGAGTTTTACACAGCACTGTGTTCCTGGGTCAGATTTGTACAGGAGCACTGTGTTCCTGAGTCAAAGTTGTACACAGCACTGTGTTCCTGGGTCAGAGTTTTACACAGCACTGTGTTCCTGGGTCAGATTTGTACAGGAGCACTGTGTTCCTAGGTCAGATTTGTACAAGAGCACTGTGTTCCTGGGTCAGGGTTGTACACAGCACTGTGTTCCTGGGTCAGAGTTGTACACAGTACTGTGTTCCTGGGTCAGATTTGTACACATCACTGTGTTCCTGGGTCAGAGTTGTACAGGAGCACAGTGTTCCTGGGTCAGGGTTGTACACAGCACTGTGTTTCTGATTCAGATTTGTACACATCACTGTGTTCTTGGGTCAGAGTTGTACACATCACTGTGTTCCTGCGCCAGAGTTGTACACAGCACTGAGTTCCTGGGTCATGGTTGTACAGGAGCACTGTGTTCCTGGGTCAGGGTTGTACACAGCACTGTGTTCCCGTGTCAGAGTTGTACAGGAGCACTGTGTTCCTGGGTCATATTTGAACACAGCACTGTTTTCCTGGGGCACATTTGTACAGGAGCACTGCGTTCCTGGTCAGGGTTCTACACAGCACTGTGTTCCTGGGCCAGAGTTGTACACAGCACTTTGTTCCTTGGTCAGATTTTTACAGAGCACTGTGTTCCTGGGTCAGAGTTGTACACAGCACTGTGTTCCTCTGTCAGATTTGTACACATCACTGTGTTTTTGGTTCAGGGTTGTACACAGCACTGTGTTCCTGGGTCAGATTTGTACACAGCACTGTATTCCTGGGTCAGAGTTGCACAGGAGCACTCTGTTCCTGGGTCAGGGTAGTACACAGCACTGTGTTCCTATCTCAGAGTTTTACAGGAGCACTGTGAACCTGGGTCAGGGTTGTAAACAGCGCTATGTTCCTGGGTCAAAGATGTACACAGCACTGTGTTCCTGGGTCAGAGTTGCACACAACACTGTGTTCCTGGGTCAGAGTTGTACACAGCACTGTGTTCCTGGGTCAGAGTTGTACACATCACTGTGTTCCTGGGTCAGAGTTGCGCACAACACTGTGTTCCTGGGTCAGAGATGTACACAGCACTGTGTTCCTGGGTCAGAGTTGTACACAGCACTGTGTTCCTGGGTCAGATTTGAACACATCACTGTGTTCCTGGGACAGAGTTGTACACAGCACTGGGTTCCTGGGTAAGAGTTGTACACATCACTGTGTTCCTGGGTCAAATTTGAACACAGCACTGTGTTCCTTGGTCAGATTTGTACAGAGCACTGTGTTCCTTGGTCAGAGTTATACACAGCACTGTGTTCCTGGGTCAGAGTTGTACACATCACTGTGTTACTAGGTCAGATTTGTACACATCACTGTGTTTTTGGTTCAGGGCTGTACACAGCCCTGTGTTCCTGGGTCAGAGTTGTACACAGCACTGTGTTCCTATCTCAGAGTTTTACAGGAGCACTGCGTTCCCGGGTCAGGGTTGTACACAGCACTGTGTTCCTGGGTCAGAGTTGTACACAGTACTGTGTTCCTGTGTCAGATTTGTACACATCACTGTGTTCCTGGGTCAGAGTTGTACAGGAGCACAGTGTTCCTGGTTCAGGGTTGTACACAGCACTGTGTTCCTGATTCAGAGTTGTACACATCACTGTGTTCTTGGGTCAGAGTTGTACACATCACTGTGTTCCTGCGTCAGAGTTGTACACAGCACTGAGTTCCTGGGTCATGGTTGTACAGGAGCACTGTGTTCCTGGGTCAGGGTTGTACACAGCACTGTGTTCCCGTGTCAGAGTTGTACAGGAGCACTGTGTTCCTGGGTCATATTTGAACACAGCACTGTTTTCCTGGGACACATTTGTACAGGAGCACTGCGTTCCTGGTCAGGGTTTCACACAGCACTGTGTTCCTGGGCCAGAGTTGTACACAGCACTGTGTTCCTGGGTCAGGGTTGTACAGGAGCACTGTGTTCCTTGGTCAGAGTTGTAAACAGCACTGTGCTTCTGGGTCAGAGTTGTACAGAAGAACTGTGTTCCTCGTTCAGAGTTCTACACATCACTGTGTTCCTGGGTCAGGGTTGTAATCATCACTGCGTTCCTGGGTCAGATGTGTACGCAGCACTGTGTTCCTGGTCAGAGTTGTACACAGCACTGTGTTCCTGTGTCAGAGTTGTACACATCACTGTGTTACTAGGTCAGATTTGTACACATCACTGTGTTTTTGGTTCAGGGTTGTACACAGCACTGTGTTCCTGGGTCAGAGTTGTACACAGCACTGTATACCTGGGTCAGAGTTGCACAGGAGCACTCTGTTCCTGGGTCAGGGTTGTACACAGCACTGTGTTCCTATCTCAGAGTTTTACAGGAGCACTGTGAACCTGGGTCAGTGTTGTAAACGGCGCTATGTTCCTGGGTCAGAGTTGTACACAGCACTGTGTTCCTGGGTCAGTGTTGTACACAGCACTGTATTCCTGGGTCAGAGTTGCACAGGAGCACTCTGTTCCTGGGTCAGGGTTGTACACAGCACTGTGTTTCGATCTCAGAGTTTTACAGCAGTACTGTGAACTTGGGTCAGGGTTGTAAACGGCGCTATGTTCCTGGGTCAAAGTTGTACACAGCACTGTGTTCCTGGGTCAGAGTTGCACACAACACTGTGTTCCTGGGTCAGAGTTGTATACAGCACTGTGTTCCTGGGTCAGAGTTGTACACAGCACTGTGTTCCTTGGTCAGATTTGTACAGAGCACTGTGTTCCTGGGGCAGAGTTGTACACAGCACTGTGTTCCTGGGTCAGAGTTGTACACATCACAGTGTTACTAGGTCAGATTTGTACACATCACTGTGTTTATGGGTCTGAGTTGTACCGGAGCACTCTGTACCTGGGACAGAATTGTACACAGCACTGTGTTCCTGGGTCAGGGTTGTACACAGCACTGTGTTCCTGATTCAGAGTCGTACACATAACTGTGCTCCTGATTCAGAGTTGTACACATCACTGTTTTCTTGGGTCAGAGTTGCACATAGCACTGTGTTCCCAGGTCATGGTTGTACATGTGCGCTGTGTTCCTGGGTTAGGGTTGTACACAGCACTGTGTTCAGGGTCAGAGTTGTACAGGAGCACTGTGTTCCTGGGTCAGATTTGTACACAGCACTGTTTTCATGGGTCAGGGTTGTACAGGAGCACTGTATTCCTGGGTCAGGGTTGTACACAGCACTGTGTTCCTTGGTCAGAGATGTACACAGCACTGTGTTCCTGGGTCAGAGTTGCACACAACACTGTGTTCCTGGGTCAGGGATGTACAGGAGCACTGTGTTCCTTGGTCAGAGTTGTACACAGCACTGTGCTCCTGGGTCAGAGTTGTACAGGACAACTGTGTTCCTGGGTCAGGGTTGTGCACAGCACTGTGCTCCTGGGTCAGAGTTGTACAGAAGCACTGTGTTCCTAGGTCAGGGTTGTACACAGCACTGTGTTCCTGGGTCAGAGTTGTACACAGCACTGTGTTCCTGGGTCAGAGTTGCACACAACACTGTGTTCCTGGGTCAGGGTTGTACAGGAGCACTGTGTTCCTTGGTCAGATTTGTAAACAGCACTGTGCTCCTGGGTCAGGTTTCTACTCATCACTGCGTTCCTGGGTCAGATTTGTACGCAGCACTGTGTTCCTGGTCAGTGTTGTACACTGCACTGTGTTCCTGGGTCAGAGTTGTAGACAACACTGTGTTCCTCGGTCAGAGTTGTACAGGAGCACTGTGTTCCTGAGTCAAAGTTGTACACAGCACGGTGTTCCTGGGTCAGAGTTTTACACAGCACTGTGTTCCTGGGTCAGATTTGTACAGGAGCACTGTGTTCCTAGGTCAGAGTTGTACAAGAGCACTGTGTTCCTGGGTCAGGGTTGCACACAGCACTGTGTTCCTGGGTCAGAGTTGTACACAGTACTGTGTTCCTGGGTCAGATTTGTACACATCACTGTGTTCCTGGGTCAGAGTTGTACAGGAGCACTATGTTCCTGGGTCAGGGTTGTACACAGCACTGTGTTCCTATCTCAGAGTTTTACAGGAGCACTGTGAACCTGGGTCAGTGTTGTAAACGGCGCTATGTTCCTGGGTCAGAGTTGTACACAGCACTGTGTTCCTGGGTCAGTGTTGTACACAGCACTGTATTCCTGGGTCAGAGTTGCACAGGAGCACTCTGTTCCTGGGTCAGGGTTGTACACAGCACTGTGTTTCGATCTCAGAGTTTTACAGCAGTACTGTGAACTTGGGTCAGGGTTGTAAACGGCGCTATGTTCCTGGGTCAAAGTTGTACACAGCACTGTGTTCCTGGGTCAGAGTTGCACACAACACTGTGTTCCTGGGTCAGAGTTGTACACAGCACTGTGTTCCTGGGTCAGAGTTGTACACAGCACTGTGTTCCTTGGTCAGATTTGTACAGAGCACTGTGTTCCTGGGGCAGAGTTGTACACAGCACTGTGTTCCTGGGTCAGAGTTGTACACATCACAGTGTTACTAGGTCAGATTTGTACACATCACTGTGTTTATGGGTCTGAGTTGTACCGGAGCACTCTGTACCTGGGACAGAATTGTACACAGCACTGTGTTCCTGGGTCAGGGTTGTACACAGCACTGTGTTCCTGATTCAGAGTCGTACACATAACTGTGCTCCTGATTCAGAGTTGTACACATCACTGTTTTCTTGGGTCAGAGTTGCACATAGCACTGTGTTCCCAGGTCATGGTTGTACATGTGCGCTGTGTTCCTGGGTTAGGGTTGTACACAGCACTGTGTTCAGGGTCAGAGTTGTACAGGAGCACTGTGTTCCTGGGTCAGATTTGTACACAGCACTGTTTTCATGGGTCAGGGTTGTACAGGAGCACTGTATTCCTGGGTCAGGGTTGTACACAGCACTGTGTTCCTTGGTCAGAGATGTACACAGCACTGTGTTCCTGGGTCAGAGTTGCACACAACACTGTGTTCCTGGGTCAGGGATGTACAGGAGCACTGTGTTCCTTGGTCAGAGTTGTACACAGCACTGTGCTCATGGGTCAGAGTTGTACAGGACAACTGTGTTCCTGGGTCAGGGTTGTGCACAGCACTGTGCTCCTGGGTCAGAGTTGTACAGAAGCACTGTGTTCCTAGGTCAGGGTTGTACACAGCACTGTGTTCCTGGGTCAGAGTTGTACACAGCACTGTGTTCCTGGGTCAGAGTTGCACACAACACTGTGTTCCTGGGTCAGGGTTGTACAGGAGCACTGTGTTCCTTGGTCAGATTTGTAAACAGCACTGTGCTCCTGGGTCAGGTTTCTACTCATCACTGCGTTCCTGGGTCAGATTTGTACGCAGCACTGTGTTCCTGGTCAGTGTTGTACACTGCACTGTGTTCCTGGGTCAGAGTTGTAGACAACACTGTGTTCCTCGGTCAGAGTTGTACAGGAGCACTGTGTTCCTGAGTCAAAGTTGTACACAGCACGGTGTTCCTGGGTCAGAGTTTTACACAGCACTGTGTTCCTGGGTCAGATTTGTACAGGAGCACTGTGTTCCTAGGTCAGAGTTGTACAAGAGCACTGTGTTCCTGGGTCAGGGTTGCACACAGCACTGTGTTCCTGGGTCAGAGTTGTACACAGTACTGTGTTCCTGGGTCAGATTTGTACACATCACTGTGTTCCTGGGTCAGAGTTGTACAGGAGCACTATGTTCCTGGGTCAGGGTTGTACACAGCACTGTGTTCCTGATTCAGAGTTGTACACATCACTGTGTTCTTGGGTCAGAGTTGTACACATCACTGTGTTCCTGGGTCAGAGTTGTACACAGCACTGAGTTCCTGGTCCATGGTTGTACAGGAGCACTGTGTTCCTGGGTCAGGGTTGTACACAGCACTGTGTTCCTGTGTCAGAGTTGTACAGGAGCACTGTGTTCCTGGGTCATATTTGAACACAGCACTCTTTTCCTGGGGCACATTTGTACAGGAGCACTGCGTTCCTGGTCAGGGTTGTATACAGCACTGTGTTCCTGGGCCAGAGTTGTACACAGCACTTTGTTTCTTGGTCAGATTTTTACAGAGCACTGTGTTCCTGGGTCAGAGTTGTACACAGCACTGTGTTCCTGTGTCAGAGTTGTACACATCACTGTGTTACTAGGTCAGATTTGTACACATCACTGTGTTTTTGGTTCAGGGTTGTACACAGCACTGTGTTCCTGGGTCAGAGTTGCACACAACACTGTGTTCCTGGGTCAGAGTTGTACACAGCACTGTGTTCCTGGGTCAGAGTTGTACACATCACTGTGTTCCTGGGTCAGAGTTGCGCACAACACTGTGTTCCTGGGTCAGAGATGTACACAGCACTGTGTTCCTGGGTCAGAGTTGTACACAGCACTGTGTTCCTGGGTCAGATTTGAACACATCACTGTGTTCCTGGGTCAGAGTTGTACACAGCACTGGGTTCCTGGGTAAGAGTTGTACACATCACTGTGTTCCTGGGTCAAATTTGAACACAGCACTGTGTTCCTGGGGCACATTTGTACAGGTGCACTGCGTTCCTGGGTCAGGGTTGTACACAGCACTGTGTTCCTGTGTCAGAGCTGTACACAGCACTGTGTTCCTTGGTCAGATTTGTACAGAGCACTGTGTTCCTTGGTCAGAGTTATACACAGCACTGTGTTCCTGGGTCAGAGTTGTACACAGCACTGTGTTCCTATCTCAGAGTTTTACAGGAGCACTGCGTTCCTGGGACAGGGTTGTACACAGCACTGTGTTCCTGGGTCAGAGTTGTACACAGTACTGTGTTCCTGGGTCAGATTTGTACACATCACTGTGTTCCTGGGTCAGAGTTGTACAGGAGCACAGTGTTCCTGGTTCAGGGTTGTACACAGCACTGTGTTCCTGATTCAGAGTTGTACACATCACTGTGTTCTTGGGTCAGAGTTGTACACATCACTGTGTTCCTGCGTCAGAGTTGTACACAGCACTGAGTTCCTGGGTCATGGTTGTACAGGAGCACTGTGTTCCTGGGTCAGGGTTGTACACAGCACTGTGTTCCCGTGTCAGAGTTGTACAGGAGCACTGTGTTCCTGGGTCATATTTGAACACAGCACTGTTTTCCTGGGACACATTTGTACAGGAGCACTGCGTTCCTGGTCAGGGTTCTACACAGCACTGTGTTCCTGGGCCAGAGTTGTACACAGCACTTCGTTCCTTGGTCAGATTTTTACAGAGCACTGTGTTCCTGGGTCAGAGTTGTACACAGCACTGCGTTCCTCTGTCAGATTTGTACACATCACTGTGTTTTTGGTTCAGGGTTGTACACAGCACTGTGTTCCTGGGTCAGAGTTGTACACAGCACTGTATTCCTGGGTCAGAGTTGCACAGGAGCACTCTGTTCCTGGGTCAGGGTAGTACACAGCACTGTGTTCCTATCTCAGAGTTTTACAGGAGCACTGTGAACCTGGGTCAGGGTTGTAAACAGCGCTATGTTCCTGGGTCAAAGATGTACACAGCACTGTGTTCCTGGGTCAGAGTTGCACACAACACTGTGTTCCTGGGTCAGAGTTGTACACAGCACTGTGTTCCTGGGTCAGAGTTGTACACATCACTGTGTTCCTGGGTCAGAGTTGCGCACAACACTGTGTTCCTGGGTCAGAGATGTACACAGCACTGTGTTCCTGGGTCAGAGTTGTACACAGCACTGTGTTCCTGCGTCAGATTTGAACACATCACTGTGTTCCTGGGTCAGAGTTGTACACAGCACTGGGTTCCTGGTAAGAGTTGTACACATCACTGTGTTCCTGGGTCAAATTTGAACACAGCACTGTGTTCCTGGGGCACATTTGTACAGGTGCACTGCGTTCCTGGGTCAGGGTTGTACTCAGCACTGTGTTCCTGTGTCAGAGTTGTACACAGCACTGTGTTCCTTGGTCAGATTTGTACAGAGCACTGTGTTCCTTGGTCAGAGTTGTACACAGCACTGTGTTACTGGGTCAGAGTTGTACACATCACTGTGTTACTAGGTCAGATTTGTACACATCACTGTGTTTTTGGTTCAGGGCTGTACACAGCACTGTGTTCCTAGGTCAGAGTTGTACACAGCACTGTGTTCCTATCTCAGAGTTTTACAGGAGCACTGCGTTCCCGGGTCAGGGTTGTACACAGCACTGTGTTCCTGGGTTAGAGTTGTACACAGCACTGTGTTCCGTGGTCAGATTTGTACAGAGCACTGTGTTCTTGGGTCACAGTTGTACACAGCACTGTGTTCCTGGGTCGGAGTTGTACACATCACAGTGTTACTAGGTCAGATTTGTACACATCACTGTGTTCTTGGGTCAGAGTTGTACACATCACTGTGTTCCTGCGTCAGAGTTGTACACAGCACTGAGTTCCTGGGTCATGGTTGTACAGGAGCACTGTGTTCCTGGGTCAGGGTTGTACACAGCACTGTGTTCCCGTGTCAGAGTTGTACAGGAGCACTGTGTTCCTGGGTCATATTTGAACACAGCACTGTTTTCCTGGGACACATTTGTACAGGAGCACTGCGTTCCTGGTCAGGGTTCTACACAGCACTGTGTTCCTGGGCCAGAGTTGTACACAGCACTTCGTTCCTTGGTCAGATTTTTACAGAGCACTGTGTTCCTGGGTCAGAGTTGTACACAGCACTGCGTTCCTCTGTCAGATTTGTACACATCACTGTGTTTTTGGTTCAGGGTTGTACACAGCACTGTGTTCCTGGGTCAGAGTTGTACACAGCACTGTATTCCTGGGTCAGAGTTGCACAGGAGCACTCTGTTCCTGGGTCAGGGTAGTACACAGCACTGTGTTCCTATCTCAGAGTTTTACAGGAGCACTGTGAACCTGGGTCAGGGTTGTAAACAGCGCTATGTTCCTGGGTCAAAGATGTACACAGCACTGTGTTCCTGGGTCAGAGTTGCACACAACACTGTGTTCCTGGGTCAGAGTTGTACACAGCACTGTGTTCCTGGGTCAGAGTTGTACACATCACTGTGTTCCTGGGTCAGAGTTGCGCACAACACTGTGTTCCTGGGTCAGAGATGTACACAGCACTGTGTTCCTGGGTCAGAGTTGTACACAGCACTGTGTTCCTGCGTCAGATTTGAACACATCACTGTGTTCCTGGGTCAGAGTTGTACACAGCACTGGGTTCCTGGTAAGAGTTGTACACATCACTGTGTTCCTGGGTCAAATTTGAACACAGCACTGTGTTCCTGGGGCACATTTGTACAGGTGCACTGCGTTCCTGGGTCAGGGTTGTACTCAGCACTGTGTTCCTGTGTCAGAGTTGTACACAGCACTGTGTTCCTTGGTCAGATTTGTACAGAGCACTGTGTTCCTTGGTCAGAGTTGTACACAGCACTGTGTTACTGGGTCAGAGTTGTACACATCACTGTGTTACTAGGTCAGATTTGTACACATCACTGTGTTTTTGGTTCAGGGCTGTACACAGCACTGTGTTCCTAGGTCAGAGTTGTACACAGCACTGTGTTCCTATCTCAGAGTTTTACAGGAGCACTGCGTTCCCGGGTCAGGGTTGTACACAGCACTGTGTTCCTGGGTTAGAGTTGTACACAGCACTGTGTTCCGTGGTCAGATTTGTACAGAGCACTGTGTTCTTGGGTCACAGTTGTACACAGCACTGTGTTCCTGGGTCGGAGTTGTACACATCACAGTGTTACTAGGTCAGATTTGTACACATCACTGTGTTTATGGGTCTGAGTTGTACAGGAGCACTCTGTACCTGGGTCAGAATTGTACACAGCACTGTGTTCCTGGGTCAGGGTTGTACACAGCACTGTGTTCCTGGTTCACAGTCGCACACATAACTGTGTTCCTGATTCAGAGTTGTACACATCACTGTGTTCTTGGGTCAGAGTTGCACATAGCACTGTGTTCCCAGGTCATGGTTGTACAGGTGCACTGTCTTCCTGGGTTAGGGTTGTACACAGCACTGTTTTCAGGGTCAGAGTTGTACAGGAGCACTGTGTTCCTGGGTCAGAGTTGTACACAGCACTGTGTTCCTGGGTCAGGGTTGTACAGGAGCACTGTGTTCCTTGGTCAGAGTTGTAAACAGCACTGTGCTTCTGGGTCAGAGTTGTACAGAAGAACTGTGTTCCTCGTTCAGAGTTCTACACATCACTGTGTTCCTGGGTCAGGGTTGTACTCATCACTGCGTTCCTGGGTCAGATTTGTACGCAGCACTGTGTTCCTGGTCAGAGTTGTACACAGCACTGTGTTCCTGTGTCAGAGTTGTACACATCACTGTGTTACTAGGTCAGATTTGTACACATCACTGTGTTTTTGGTTCAGGGTTGTACACAGCACTGTGTTCCTGGGTCAGAGTTGTACACAGCACTGTATACCTGGGTCAGAGTTGCACAGGAGCACTCTGTTCCTGGGTCAGGGTTGTACACAGCACTGTGTTCCTATCTCAGAGTTTTACAGGAGCACTGTGAACCTGGGTCAGTGTTGTAAACGGCGCTATGTTCCTGGGTCAGAGTTGTACACAGCACTGTGTTCCTGGGTCAGTGTTGTACACAGCACTGTATTCCTTGGTCAGAGTTGCACAGGAGCACTCTGTTCCTGGGTCAGGGTTGTACACAGCACTGTGTTTCGATCTCAGAGTTTTACAGCAGTACTGTGAACTTGGGTCAGGGTTGTAAACGGCGCTATGTTCCTGGGTCAAAGTTGTACACAGCACTGTGTTCCTGGGTCAGAGTTGCACACAACACTGTGTTCCTGGGTCAGAGTTGTACACAGCACTGTGTTCCTGGGTCAGAGTTGTGCACATCACTGTGTTCCTGGGTCAGAGTTGCACACACACTGTGTTCCTGGGTCAGAGTTGTACACAGCACTGTGTTCCTGGGTCAGAGTTGTACACAGCACTGTGTTCCTTGGTCAGATTTGTACAGAGCACTGTGTTCCTGGGGCAGAGTTGTACACAGCACTGTGTTCCTGGGTCAGAGTTGTACACATCACAGTGTTACTAGGTCAGATTTGTACACATCACTGTGTTTATGGGTCTGAGTTGTACCGGAGCACTCTGTACCTGGGACAGAATTGTACACAGCACTGTGTTCCTGGGTCAGGGTTGTACACAGCACTGTGTTCCTGATTCAGAGTCGTACACATAACTGTGTTCCTGATTCAGAGTTGTACACATCACTGTTTTCTTGGGTCAGAGTTGCACATAGCACTGTGTTCCCAGGTCATGGTTGTACATGTGCGCTGTGTTCCTGGGTTAGGGTTGTACACAGCACTATGTTCAGGGTCAGAGTTGTACAGGAGTACTGTGTTCCTGGGTCAGATTTGTACACAGCACTGTTTTCATGGGTCAGGGTTGTACAGGAGCACTGTATTCCTAGGTCAGGGTTGTACACAGCACTGTGTTCCTTGGTCAGAGATGTACACAGCACTGTGTTCCTGGGTCAGAGTTGCACACAACACTGTGTTCCTGGGTCAGGGATGTACGGGAGCACTGTGTTCCTTGGTTAGAGTTGTACACAGCACTGTGCTCCTGGGTCAGAGTTGTACAGGACAACTGTGTTCCTGGGTCAGGGTTGTGCACAGCACTGTGCTCCTGGGTCAGAGTTGTACAGGAGCACTGTGTTCCTAGGTCAGGGTTGTACACAGCACTGTGTTCCTGGGTCAGAGTTGTACACAGCACTGTGTTCCTGGGTCAGAGTTGCACACAACACTGTGTTCCTGGGTCAGGGTTGTACAGGAGCACTGTGTTCCTTGGTCAGATTTGTAAACAGCACTGTGCTCCTGGGTCAGGGTTCTACTCATCACTGCGTTCCTGGGTCAGATTTGTACGCAGCACTGTGTTCCTGGTCAGTGTTGTACACTGCACTGTGTTCCTGGGTCAGAGTTGTAGACAACACTGTGTTCCTCGGTCAGAGTTGTACAGGAGCACTGTGTTCCTGAGTCAAAGTTGTACACAGCACGGTGTTTCTGGGTCAGAGTTTTACACAGCACTGTGTTCCTGTGTCAGATTTGTACAGGAGCACTGTGTTCCTAGGTCAGAGTTGTACAAGAGCACTGTGTTCCTGGGTCAGGGTTGCACACAGCACTGTGTTCCTGGGTCAGAGTTGTACACAGTACTGTGTTCCTGGGTCAGATTTGTACACATCACTGTGTTCCTGGGTCAGAGTTGTACAGGAGCACTATGTTCCTGGGTCAGGGTTGTACACAGCACTGTGTTCCTGATTCAGAGTTGTACACATCACTGTGTTCTTGGGTCAGAGTTGTACACATCACTGTGTTCCTGGGTCAGAGTTGTACACAGCACTGAGTTCCTGGGTCATGGTTGTACAGGAGCACTGTGTTCCTGGGTCAGGGTTGTACACAGCACTGTGTTCCTGTGTCAGAGTTGTACAGGAGCACTGTGTTCCTGGGTCATATTTGAACACAGCACTGTTTTCCTGGGGCACATTTGTACAGGAGCACTGCGTTCCTGGTCAGGGTTGTATACAGCACTGTGTTCCTGGGCCAGAGTTGTACACAGCACTTTGTTCCTTGGTCAGATTTTTACAGAGCACTGTGTTCCTGGCTCAGAGTTGTACACAGCACTGTGTTCCTGTGTCAGAGTTGTACACATCACTGTGTTACTAGGTCAGATTTGTACACATCACTGTGTTTTTGGTTCAGGGTTGTACACAGCACTGTGTTCCTGGGTCAGAGTTGTACACAGCACTGTATTCCTGGGTCAGAGTTGCACAGGAGCACTGTGTTCCTGGGTCAGAATTGTACACAGCACTGTGTTCCTGGGTCAGGGTTGTACACTGCACTGTGTTCCAGATTCAGAGTCGTACACATAACTGTGTTCCTGATTCAGAGTTGCACACATCACTGTGTTCTTGGGTTAGAGTTGCACATAGCACTGTGTTCCCAGGTCATGGTTGTACAGGTGCACTGTGTTCCTGGGTTAGGGTTGTACACAGTACTGTGTTCAGGTTCAGAGTTGTACAGGAGCACTGTGTTCCTGGGTCAGATTTGTACACAGCACTGTTTTCATGGGTCAGGGTTGTACAGGAGCACTGTGTTCCTAGGTCAGGGTTGTACACAGCACTGTGTTCCTGGGTCAGAGTTGTACACAGCACTGTGTTCCTGGGTCAGAGTTGCACACAACACTGTGTTCCTGTGTCAGGGTTGTACAGGAGCACTGTGTTCTTTGGTCAGATTTGTAAACAGCACTGTGCTCCTGGGTCAGGGTTCTTCTCATCACTGCGTTCCTGGGTCAGATTTGTACGCAGCACTGTGTTCCTGGTCAGGGTTGTACACTGCACTGTGTTCTTGGGTCAGAGATGCACACAACACTGTGTTCTTGGGTCAGAGTTGTACAGGAGCACTGTGTTCCTGGGTCAGAGTTGTAGACAACACTGTGTTCCTCGGTCAGAGTTGTACAGGAGCACTGTGTTCCTGAGTCAAAGCTGTACACAGCACTGTGTTCCTGGGCCAGAGTTTTACACAGCACTGTGTTCCTGGGTCAGATTTGTACAGGAGCACTGTGTTCCTAGGTCAGAGTTGTACAAGAGCACTGTGTTCCTGGGTCAGGGTTGCACACAGCACTGTGTTCCTGGGTCAGATTTGTACAGAGCACTGTGTTCCTGGGTCAGGGTTGTACACAGCTCTGTGTTCCTGGGTCAGAATTGTACACATCTCAGTGTTCCTGATTCAGAATTGTACACCCCACTGTGTTCTTGGGTCAGAGTTGTACACATCACTGTGTTCCTTGGTCAGAGTTTTACACAGCACTGAGTTCCTGGGTCAGACTTGTACACATCACTGTGTTCCTGGGTCAGAGTTGCGCACAACACTGTGTTCCTGGGTCAGAGATGTACACAGCACTGTGTTCCTGGGTCAGAGTTGTACACAGCACTGTGTTCCTGCGTCAGATTTGAACACATCACTGTGTTCCTGGGTCAGAGTTGTACACAGCACTGGGTTCCTGGTAAGAGTTGTACACATCACTGTGTTCCTGGGTCAAATTTGAACACAGCACTGTGTTCCTGGGGCACATTTGTACAGGTGCACTGCGTTCCTGGGTCAGGGTTGTACTCAGCACTGTGTTCCTGTGTCAGAGTTGTACACAGCACTGTGTTCCTTGGTCAGATTTGTACAGAGCACTGTGTTCCTTGGTCAGAGTTGTACACAGCACTGTGTTACTGGGTCAGAGTTGTACACATCACTGTGTTACTAGGTCAGATTTGTACACATCACTGTGTTTTTGGTTCAGGGCTGTACACAGCACTGTGTTCCTAGGTCAGAGTTGTACACAGCACTGTGTTCCTATCTCAGAGTTTTACAGGAGCACTGCGTTCCCGGGTCAGGGTTGTACACAGCACTGTGTTCCTGGGTTAGAGTTGTACACAGCACTGTGTTCCGTGGTCAGATTTGTACAGAGCACTGTGTTCTTGGGTCACAGTTGTACACAGCACTGTGTTCCTGGGTCGGAGTTGTACACATCACAGTGTTACTAGGTCAGATTTGTACACATCACTGTGTTCTTGGGTCAGAGTTGTACACATCACTGTGTTCCTGCGTCAGAGTTGTACACAGCACTGAGTTCCTGGGTCATGGTTGTACAGGAGCACTGTGTTCCTGGGTCAGGGTTGTACACAGCACTGTGTTCCCGTGTCAGAGTTGTACAGGAGCACTGTGTTCCTGGGTCATATTTGAACACAGCACTGTTTTCCTGGGACACATTTGTACAGGAGCACTGCGTTCCTGGTCAGGGTTCTACACAGCACTGTGTTCCTGGGCCAGAGTTGTACACAGCACTTCGTTCCTTGGTCAGATTTTTACAGAGCACTGTGTTCCTGGGTCAGAGTTGTACACAGCACTGCGTTCCTCTGTCAGATTTGTACACATCACTGTGTTTTTGGTTCAGGGTTGTACACAGCACTGTGTTCCTGGGTCAGAGTTGTACACAGCACTGTATTCCTGGGTCAGAGTTGCACAGGAGCACTCTGTTCCTGGGTCAGGGTAGTACACAGCACTGTGTTCCTAT